>NC_041397.2:159219578-159329722 GCF_900747795.2 Erpetoichthys calabaricus | reverse complement strand
GTATTACATAATTTAGAACAGTTTTACATCAGTATTTTGACGGGGCACTGAGTTACAGTTGAAGGTAACTTGAATTCACAATGGCACGTTTCAATATCTGAAAAACACACCAAATGATGAGAAGTGTTACGGATGGTTAATCTAGCAGAATCTGATCTACAGAGTTAAATTCTGTTTGAATCCATCATTTCACATGTGATACAAGTGGTTTGCACACATAGAAGTTAAGGAACATTGAGTAACACTCAACTTTATTTTCGCCCAATGTGTTTCAAAGGGAAAAACAAATTGAATCTGAGATTTTGATGTTTACCTTGAGTAACACTTAGGAAACCATCCAAATAGTTATTACCTATTAGGGAACTATGTGTTACATCATTTAGAACAGTTTTACATCAGTATTTTCACCGGACCCTGAGTTATAGTTGAATGTAACTTGAATTCACAATGGCACGTTTCAAGAGCTGAAAAACACACCAAATGATAACAAGTGTTACGGATGGTTAATCTAGTAGAATCTGATCTACACAGTTAAATTCTGTTAGAACTCATCATTTCTCAAGTGATACAAGTGGTTTCCACACATAGAAGTTAAGGAACATTGAGTAACACTCAAGTTCAGTTTCGCCCAATGCCTTTCAATGGGGAAAACAAGTGACTTTAACATGTTGATGTGTACCTTGAGAAACACTTAGGAAACCATCCAAACAGTTATTACCCATTAGGGAACTATGTATTACATCATTTAGAACAGTTTTACATCAGTATTTTCACGGGGCACTGAGTTATAGCTGAATGTAACTTGAATTCACAATTGAGCGTTTCAAGAGCTGAATAACACACCAAATGATAAGAAGTGTTACGGATGGTTAATCTAGTAGAATCTGATCTACACAGTTAAATTCTGTTAGAACTCATCATTTCTCAAGTGATACAAGTGGTTTCCACACATAGAAGTTAAGGTACATTGAGTAACACTCAACTTCTGTTTTGCCCAATGCGTTTCAAAGGGAAAAACAAGTGAATTTGAGATGTTGATGTGTACCTTGAGTAACACTTAGGAAACCATACAAACAGTTATTCCTTATTAGGGAACTATGTATTACATCATTTAGAACAGTTTTACATCAGTATTTCCACGGGGCACTGAGTTATAGTTGAATGTAACTTGAATTCACAATGGCGCGATTGAAGAGCTGAAAAACACTCCAAATGATAAGAAGTGATACGGCTGGTTGATCTTGTAGAATCTGTTCTACACAGTTAAATTCTGTTAGAATCCTTCATTTCACATGTGATACAAGTGCTTTCCACACATAGAAGTTAAGGAACATTGATTAACACTCAACTTTATTTTCGCCCTATGCGTTTCAATGGGGAAAACAATTGAATCTGAGATGTTGATGTGTACCTTCAGTAACACTTAGGTAACTATCCAATCCGTTCTTACCCATTAGGGAAGTATGTATTACATCGTTTAGAACAGTTTTACATCAGTATTTTCACGGTGCACTGAGTTATAGTTGAATGTAACTTGAATTCACAATGGCATGTGTCAAGAGCTGAAAAACTCCCCAAATGATAAGAAGTGTTACGGATGGTTAATCTAGTAGAATCTGATCTACACAGTTAAATTCTGTTAGAATCCATCATTTCACATGTGATACAAGTGGTTTCCAAACATAGAAGTTAAGGAACATTGAGTAACACTCAAGTTCAGTTTCTCCCTATGCGTTTCAATGGGGAAAACAACTGAATTTAAGATGTTGATGTTTACCTTGATTAACACTTAGGAAACCATCCAAACAGTTTTTACTAATTAGGGAACTATGTATTATATCGTTTAGAACAGTTTTACATCAGTATTTTCATGGGGCACTGAGTTATAGTTGAATGTAACTTGAATTCACAATAGCACGTTTCAAGAGCTGATAAACACTCCTAATGATAACAAGAGTTACGGCTGGTAAATCAAGTAGAATTTGATTTAAACAGTTGAATTCTGTCAGGACCCAACATTTCCCATGTGATACAAGTGGTTTCCCCACATAGAAGTTAAGAAACATTGAGTAACACTCAACTTCAGTTTCCCCCAATGTGTTTCATTGGGGAAAACAAATGAATTGGAGATGTTGATTTGTACCTTCAGTAACACTTAGGAAACCATCCAAACAGTTCTTTCCCATTAGGGAACTATGTATTACATCATTTAGAACAGTTTTACATCAGTATTTTCACGGGGCACTAAATTATAGTTGAATGTAACTTGAATTCACAATAGCAGATTTCAAGAGCTGAAAAACACTCCTAATGATAACAAAATTTACGCCTCGTAAATCTAGTAGAATTTGATCTAAGCAGAAGCCTTCTGTTAGGAACCAACATTTCCCATGTGATACAAGTGGTTTCCACACATAGAAGTTAAGAAACATTGAGTAACACTCAACTTCAGTTTCGCCCAGTGCGTTTCAATGGGGAAAACAAGTGAATTGGAGATGTTGATGTTTACCTTCAGTAACACTTAGGAAATCATCTAAACAGTTCTTTCCCATTAGGGAAGTATGTATTACATCATTTAGAACAGTTTTACATCAGTATTTCCACGGGGCACTGACTTATAGTTCAATGTGACTTGAATTCACAATGGCACGTTTGAAGATCTGAAAAACACTCCAAATGATAAGAAGTGTTACGGCTGGTTGATCTTGTAGAATCTGATCTACACAGTTAAATTCTCTTAGAATCCATAATTTCACATGTGATACAATTGGTTTCCACACATCGAAGTTAAGGAACATTGAGTAACACTCAACTTCAGTTTCGCCCAATGCATTTCAAAGGGGAAAACAAGTGAATTTGAGATGTTGATGTGTACCTTGAGTAACACTTAGGAAACCATCCAAACAGTTCTTACCCATTAGGGAACTATGTATTACATCGTTAAGAACAGTTTTACTTCAGTATTTTCACTGGGCACTGAGTTATAGTTGAATGTAACTTGAATTCACAATAGCGCGTTTCAAGAGCTGAAACACACTCCTAATGATAACAAGAGTTACGGCAGGTAAATCTAGTAGAATTTGATCTACACAGTAGAATTCTGTTAGGAACCAACATTTCCCATGTGATACAAGTGGTTTCCACACATAGAAGTTAAGGAACATTGAGTAACACTCGACTTCAGTTTCCCCCAATGCGTTTCAATGGGGAAAACAAGTGAATTTGAGATGTTGATGTGTACCTTCAATAACTCTTAGGAAACCATCCAAACAGTTCTTACCCATTAGGGAACTATGTATTACATCATTTAGTACAGTTTTACATCAGTATTTTCACGGGGCACTAAATTATAGTTGAATGTAACTTGAATTCACAATAGCAGATTTCAAGAGCTGAAAAACACTCCTAATGATAACAAAAGTTACGCCTCGTAAATCTAGTAGAATTTGATCTAAGCAGAAGCCTTCTGTTAGGAACCAACATTTCCCATGTGATACAAGTGGTTTCCACACATAGAAGTTAAGAAACATTGAGTAACACTCAACTTCAGTTTCGCCCAATGCATTTCAATGGGGAAAACAAGTGAATTGGAGATGTTGATGTTTACCTTCAGTAACACTTAGGAAATCATCTAAACAGTTCTTTCCCATTAGGGAAGTATGTATTACATCATTTAGAACAGTTTTACATCAGTATTTTCACGGGGCCCTAAATTATAGTTGAATGTAACGTGAATTCACAATAGCATGTTTCAAGAGCTGAAAAACACTCCTAATGATAACAAGAGTAACTGCTGGTAAATCTAGTAGAATTTGATCTAAGCAGTAGAATTCTGTTAGGAACCAACATTTCCCATGTGATACAAGTGGTTTCCACACATAGAAGTTAAGAAACATTGAGTAACACTCAACTTCAGTTTCGCCCAATGCGTTTCAATGGGGAAAACAAGTGAATTGGAGATGTTGATGTTTACCTTCAGTAAGACTTAGGAAACCATCCAAACAGTTCTTACCTAATAGGGAACTATGTATTACATCGTTTAGAACAGTTTTACATCAGTATTTTCACGGGGAACTGAGTTATAGTTGAATGTAACTTGAATTCACAATAGCGCGTTTCAAGAGCTGAAAAACACTAGAAATGATAACAAGAGTTACGGCTGGTAAATCTAGTAGAATTTAATCTAAACAGTAGAATTCTTTTAGGAACCAACATTTCCCATGTTATATATGTGGTTTCCACACATAGAAGTTAAGGAACATTGAGTAACACTCAACTTCAGTTTCGCCAAATTCGTTTCAATGGGGAAATCAGGTGAATTTGAGAATTTGATGAGTACCTTGAGTAACACTTAGAAAACCATCCAAACAGTTCTTACCCATTAGGGAACTATGTATTACATCGTTTAGAACAGTTTTACATCAATATTTTCACGGGGCACTGAACACACACTGAAGCTAAACACACTCTGGCTCGGCCAGTAATTGGATAGGAGACCACCTGGGAGTCCCGAGTTCTGTAAGCTTTTACCTATTACCGTTGTACTTAACCTGGGCATCAGTGTATGGCTTGGAAACGCATCTTTTTCCTTTCTACTGGAACCTTACTACCCCTGCCTTCAATATTTATTGAATGTTAAATAACAGGGCTTTTGCGTACGGCCACACCATTGTGAATGCGCTTGATCTTGTCATATCTCGGAAGCTAAACACATTCAGGCTCGGCCAGTACTTTGATGGGAGACTGCCTGGGAATCCCGAGTGCTGTAAGCTTTTAGCCATTACCGTTGTACTTAACTTGGGTATCAGTGTATGGCTTGGAAACGGATCTTCATCCTTTCATTTGGAAGCAGACTACCCCTGACTTCCAAGCCATACACTGACGCTCAAGTTAAGTACAACGGTAATGGCTAAAAGCTTACAGCACTCGGGGTTTCCTGGCTGTCTCCCATCCAAGTGCTGTCCGAGCGTGTTTAGTTTCCGAGATCAGATGAGATCGGGCACTTTTACACTGGTGTGTAGCCCTGCTACTTTACGTTCAGTAAATATTGAAGGCAGGGGTAGCCTGCTTCCAAATGAAAGGATGAAGATGCATTTCCAAGCCATACACTGATACCCAGGTTAAGTACAACAGTAATGGCTAAAAGCTTACAGTACTCGGGGTCCCCAGGCACTCTCCATTCCAAGTACTTGTCGAGCCCAAGTGTGTTTAACATTCGAGATCAGACGCTTTCACACTGGTGTGGTCGTAAGCGAAAGCCCCACTCTTTTACTTTCAGTATATAGTGAAGAAAGGGGGAGCCTGCTTCCGAGATCATACGTGATCGGGCGCTTTTACACTGGTGTGGCCGTAAGCGAAAGCACAGCTGTTTAACTTTCAGTATATATTGAAGAAAGGGGGAGCCTGCTTCCAGTAAAAAAGATGAAGATGCGTTTCCAAGCCATACACTGATTCCCAGGTTAAGTACAACGGTAATGGCTAAAAGCTTACAGCACTCGGGGTTCCCAGGCGGTCTTCCATCCAAGTGCTGGCCAAGCCCAAGCGTGTTTAGTTTCCAAGATCAGACGCTTTTACACTGGTGTGGGCGTAAGCGAAAGCCCTGCTATTTTGCGTTCAGTAAATATTGAAGGCAGGGGTAGCCTGCTTCCAAATGAAAGGATTAAGATGCCTTTCCAAGCCATACACTGATGCTCAGGTTAAGTACAACGGTAATGGCTAAAAGCTTACTGCACTCGGGGTTCCCAGGCAGTCTCCCATCCAAGTATTGGCGAGCGTGTTTAGCTTCCCAGATCAGACGAGATCCAGCGTATTCACACTGTTGTGGCCGTAAGCAAAAGCCCCTTTCTTTAACGTTAAGTACATAGTGAAGAAAGGTGGAGCCTGCTTCCAGTAGAAAGGATGATGATGCGTTTCCAAGCCATACACTGATGCCCAGGTTAAGTACAACGGCAATGGCTAAAAGCTTACAGCACTTGGGGTTCCCAGGCGGTCTCCCATCCAAGTACTGGCTGAGCCCGAGCGTGTTTAGCTTCTGAGATCAGACACTTTTACACTGGTGTGGCTGTAAGCAAAAGCCTTGCTACTTTACGTTCAGTAAATATTGAAAGCAGGGGTCGCCTGCTTCCAAATGAAAGGATTAAGATGCCTTTCCAAGCCATACACTGATGCCCGGGTTAAGTACAACGGTAATGGCTAAAAGCTTATAGCACTCGGTGTCCCCAGGCGGACCCCATCCAAGTACTTGCCAAGCCCGAGTGTGCTTAGCTTCTGAGATCAGACGAGATCGGGCCCCTTTATCACGGTGTGGCCGTATGTGAAAGCCCCGCTCTTTAATGTTCAGCGTATAGTGAAGAAAGGGGAAGCCTGCTTCCAGTGCAAAGGATGAAGATGCCTTTCCAAGCCATACACTGATGCCCAGCTTAAGTACAACGGTAATGGCTAAAAGCTTACAGCACTCAGGGTTGCCAGGCGGTCTCCCATCCAAGTACTGTCCGAGCCCAAGCATGTTTAGCTTTGGAAATTAGACGAGATTAGTCGCATTAAGAATTCTACTGTGTAGATCAGATCCTAGTAGACTAACCAGCAGTAACACTTCTTATCATTTGGAGTGTTTTTCAGCTCTTGAAACTCGCTATTGTGAATTCAAGTTACATTCAGCTGTAACTCAGTGCCCCGTGAAAATACTGATGTAATACTGTTCTAAATCATGTACAAAATAGTTCCCTAATGGGTAAGAACTGTTTGGATGGTTTCCTAAGTGTTTCTCAATTTACACTTCAACATGTCAAATTCACTTGATTTCCCCTTGGAAATGCTTTGGCCCAAACTGAAGTTGATTGTTACTCAGTGTTCCTTAACTTGTAAGTCCCAAAAGTTTCTAAGTCCCGGAAATTTTCTAAGTCTAAGAAAGTTTATAACTCCCTGATATTTTTAAAGTCACAAAAATTTTCTATGTCCCAGAAATTTTCCAAGTCCAGACCCAAAAACGAGGTTTCGGGAGGACTACTGGCACAAGACAGATTTCACCCAGGGGCGACGGTCCTCCCCAGGGCATGACTGGCCTGTCTTCGGTGACTCAGGAAATCCGGCCATAGCAGGTTCGAAAATTTTTCTAAGTCCCAAAGAGTTTCTAAGTCCCAGAATGCTTTTAAGTCAAAGAAAGTTTCTAAGTCCCAGAAAGCTTCTAAGTCAAAGAAGTTTTCTAAGTCCCAGAAAGCTTCTAAGTCCCAGAAATTTTCTAATTCACAAAAAGTTTTATAGTCCCAGAAATTTTATATATACCAAAAAGTTTCTAAGTCCCAGAAATTTACTATGTCCAGACCCATAAACGAGCCCTCGGGAGGGCTACTAGAATGATGCAGATTTTGCCCAGGGACGATAGTTCTCCCTCGGACATGACTGGCCTAGCCTCGGCCCCTCAGGACATCTGGCCGTAGCAGTCCCAAAAAGTTTCTAAGCACGAAAAAATTTCTAAGTCCCCAATAATTTCTAAGTCCAGACCCACATCAAGGCCCTGGGAACCGGCCAGAGAGAAACCCGGGAAGCTTCTCTCTAATCCACAAGCTAGTATTATGTCGGAACATGTCAGCTGAGGTCCGACTTCTGGGAAGGTACCGGGGTGCCCGGCCGATTTGGTAAACCAAGATGAGCTGAAGGCCTGCTGCCAGGTGCTGCTGTCGGTCCCTTGAAGAACGATTTAGAAACAGGGTCATGTAAATGGTTTTTGGATGACCCTGTGTCTGCTTTCGTGATACATGACCCTTTGTGTTTTTCTTTGGATGACCCTAAGTCTGCTTGGTTTCTACATGACACCCTGCCTGTTTTTGAATTACCCCATGTCCGCTATCATTCTGGATGACCCTCTGCCTGGTTTTTCGATGACCCTCATGTCCTCTGTCATTCTGGATAAACCACTTGACTTTTTCTTTATATGACCCCATGTCAGCTATGATACTACATGACCCCAGGTCTTTATCTTCGGAAAGAACGTGCGGTGCAAAAGAGGCCGCTCCCCTTCACTGTCTTGAATGGCCCACCGTGCTGGTCCACCCCACAGCATTCAGTCATAATCTCACAGATGGTAGCTTTGCACCATTGGCTCCTCAGCCAAGCACATACACCAAATGCCTGAACCTGCGGTTCCTCTCATACTGAGCAGGATTGCTATTGCGACAACACCATCATCAGTATGGTAAAACTAACTTGTCTCATGATGGTCTAAACCCAGCTCATGTTCTCTCTATTAGTGGGTGAACAATCCACAGGGCGGGGGGTGTCCAGTGCGGTGACGCAAGCGATCCCAGAAAAGCGGGAGTCCCAAGGAGAGTTCTCTTTTCTCACTGAGGCAGGGCCACCCTGGAATGGGTTCATTCCGAGAGAGGGGCTCACACCTTGGAAAGCGTTGCACTTCTGGCAGCACCCGGCGAGCACTCGCCGGCCCTTGAAAATCCGGGGGAGATGGTGTAAATCTCGCGTCGGGCCATACCCATATCTGCAGCAGGTCTCCAAGGTGATCAGCCTCTGGCGTGTTAGAACAATGTAGGTAAGGGAAGTCAGCAAGCCGGATCCGTAACTTTGGGATAAGGATTGGCTCTAAGGGCTGGGTCAGTTGGGCTGGGGTGTAGAACGGAGCTGGGTGTGTGCCGCAACTGGACGAGGTGCCGGCAACCCCGACCTGCCCCTGGGGCGAGGGTGTTCCCCGGCGGTGACTCTGGACGCGCGCCGGGCCCTTCCCATGGATCGCCCCAGTTGGGGCATGCATCAGCCCATAGTCCCATCTCGTTGCTCAGCGAATGGGACACAGGATGGTTCATGTAGATACTGTCTCAGTGTCTACCCACCCAATGGAGCAAGAGACCACAGTGCCCATTTATGGGGAAGGAGTGGAACCAGTAGCCAGAGATGCTGTGTGAAACACTTGGCTACAAAAATTGCAGGACACCTACAGCTGACCATTGTCCCACATCGTAGCTCAACGTGTAGGGCAGTCAAAACCTTCTGGCTTGGTTCGGCCAGGTCAAGGGATACTGTGCTCGGCAGACCTACTCCTTGGGCTCGTCGATATCAGCCCCTATGCCCCAACTTGTGGGTAGACGTTGTTGACTGCTGACCAATTGTTATGGTCAGTTATAAGCCCAGAATCGATAACGTGGGGAGACATTCAGGTAGATCCAGATGGGCGACAGCAGAGCCAGTGGTATGCGAGGAGACACCCATCAGGGACCACGGCCCCTGTCAGCTTCATCTGAGCCCTTCTAGGACGCATCTGTGACCCTCCTTTAGGAGCAATGGCCAAGGGCCTAACCAACCATTGCTCCTGGGCAAACCTGGGTGGCGGCCAGATCACTTAAGATCCTTTCACTCTCATTCCTTCCATATTTATATCCTCCTATCGAGGGTACCACACATAATGCAGGTGGTACCTCAAATTCTCTGTGAATCTTGCCTGGGGATTACAGAGACAAGGACCAGGTGGAACAAATTGATATCCTCCTATCGAGCGTACCACACATAATGCAGGTGGTACCTCAAATGCTCTGTGAATCTTGCCTGGGGATCACAGAGACAAGGACCAGTTGGAACAAAGTGATATTTTATTACATTAACTAGCAAAATACCCACACTTCGCAGCGGAGAAGTAGTGTGTTAAAAAGGTTATGTAAACATATATATACCTATACATATATACATATATATACATATATACATATATATATATATATACATATACACATCCACATATATATACATATATATATATACACATATCAACATACTGTATATATACACATACATATACACACATACATACACACACACATATACATATATACATACATACATACATACATACACACACATATATATATATATACACATACAGACACATAAATATACATATACATATTTACATATCTACATATATATATACATATCTACGTCTATATCCACATATATATATACATATCTACATATATATATATATATATATATATATATATATATATATATATATATATATATATATATATAGACATACATATATACATACATACATTCACAAATATCTATAATAATAAAAGGCAAAGCCCTCACTGACTGACTGACTCACTCACTCACTGACTGACTCATCACTAATTCTCCAACTTCCCGTTTAGGTGGAAGGCTGAAATTTGGCAGGCTCATTCCTTACAGCTTACTTACAAAAGTTAGGCAGGTTTCATTTCGAAATTCAAAGCGTAATGGTCATAACTGGAACATATTTTTTGTCCATACACTGTAATGGAGGAGGCGGAGTCACGTATCACGTCATCACGCCTCCTACGTAATCACTAAAAACAAGGAAGACATTTACAGCACGAGTCACACGCGGGAACGAAGGTAAATGACGTTAATTTTTGACTGTCTTTTAATACTGTGTAAGCATACATATTAACACATGTGCAATTAAACGTGTGCATTTACGGGGTGATTTCTCAGGCTTAAAAGCTCACCTTTTATCAAACGCGGGAAGAAAGGTAACTGACGTTGTTCACTGTCTTTTAATACTGTGTAACCATACATATTAACACATGTCCAATTAAACGTGTGCATTTACGGGGTGATTTCTCAGGCTTAAAAAGGTAAATGCAAAACTATTTTCAATCAGTTTATTGAAACGCTCCCGTTAAGGATTGCAATAACATATTCGCGAGATAAAAGAACGAAGTGGGGGGAAATGGAGGAACAGCCGCAAACAGCGAAGAGCAAAAAATTAATTAAACAATTGAGAACGGAGCGAGTTAAGCATACAAGCATGTTCATAAGGGAAACAAAGCACGGTGTAAAACGTAAGTTTAAATTAAGTTTATAGAAACGCTCCCGCTGCGGATTGCAATAACATATTCGCGAGATAAAAGTTTAATGAGAAGACACGAGGTATAAACGAACCACACGCCGTGGCGCAACGTTAGGGGCAACAGTTTCAACCATTCTATGATCTGCTTCTCGCAACTGAAAGACGGCACATGGCGGATGTTAGCCGACTTGCTGACCGCAACGTTAGGGGCTTCAACTATGGCGCTGACGCCACATCTCAGTGCCAACACTTTGCAGACTATACTTAAAAGACACGCCCTCCTCACTGGACAGTTAAAAAGACCAATCAAACTAACGATGACATCAAGTATTACCCAATCAAAAGTAGGAAAGGAGGCATCTTCATAAAATGCGTGTGGGATAATTTGCATGACACGCTGCTTTAAAAAAAAAATGATAAAAAAAATACGGGATAAATCCCGTCCAGTATTGATTCAAAACGGGACGCGCAATTTAATTCTCAAACGCGGCACGATTCCGTATTTTAAAGGACGGGTGGCAACCCTACAGTGCCAGGTAACCACCCATACAATCAGATTGTGATTCAGACTAGGAATGCAATGAATGTAATTACCCCGATCTACATACAAGGCGAAAGTCTTGCAACATTCAAAGATGATGGTTTGGGATAATTAGTACTTATTAAGTACACCATGGAACATAAAAGAGCTTATGAAGCCTTTAACCGAAAAAAGCAAGATCTCAGAGATCGTAAAAAAAAAAAGGAGGTAATGTCGTTTTACTCGCTGTAGATTTTAGTCAAACATTACCAGTTATTCCACGAGGGAGACCACCAGATGAACTCAACGCGTGTTTAAAATCCATGCTTCTCCCACGGTCGGTTATATGTCGCGTGTTCTCGGGTAGGTACACCAAAAAATTTATACATTTAAGCATGTAATGGGCAAACAAAAAATGACGTATACCCGAAGGCACTGCAGTAGTACTCAATGTAACTTTACTTCTTAAATGTTAATGTTTTACTGTTTAATAATTTATACGCTTCTTATATATTGTTCAAATTCTTTTATCAAAATACCAGTGACAGCGCAATGCACGATAACATGGAGTGAATACACCATACGCATCTGCCCACGGCCGCCCTGGTGTGCGCAGATAGGAGTTGATTCTAAAATAAAATAAACATAAAAAGAGTAATACAATCATCACCCATAAAGCGGATAGCAGACGTGACGTATTATATGTGTACCACATTTCAAGTCAATAGGTGAAACGGTTTGCAAGCTACAGGTGATTTCAAATCCTGGACAGACCAACGAAAAGCCACGGTAGCAAATTAAAGAAGAAGATTTTACTGTTTAATAATTTATATTTATATGAAATGTGCTTCTTATATATTACTTCATATTCTCATATGATAATGATGTTAATGTTGTTTATATTGATTTCTATGTTATTGTAAGTGCATCTATGTGTGTATATGTATGTATGTATGTATGTGTATATATATATATATATATATATATATATATATATATATATATATATATATATATATATATATATATATATATATATATATAAAAAATATATATATAAAAAATATATGTGTATATGTATATATAATATATCTGTATATGTGTGTATATGTGTGTGTATATGTGTATATGTATATATATATGACAGCAACACTCATAACAATGACAACACAATTACATTGACAATCATGTTACGTTATTTTTAAAATGTTTCCTTTACTTTTTCATAACCTCTTTAACACACTACTTCTCCGCTGCGAAGCGCGGGTATTTTGCTAGTATATATATATAGCCAAATCCCCGCGCTTCACAGTGGCGAAGTACTGCTTTTAAATTTTTATTAAGAAGAAAAGAAAACCTTTTTAAATTGAGGGAGAATATACCAATAACAATTTGTTAAGGATCTGTTTTTTTGTGAAGCTGCCTTTACACAGCCTCTCCGCTGTTTTATAAACGAACGCCATATAAGGCCGTCCTTTCTCCTTGCTTAGTGGTTCTGTATTGTTTTATTGTTCGTTTATTACAATTGTTATAGTTATTGTGTAGCTATTTGAGACTCACTTTTCTGTTCAGGTACCCATTTCCTTTATGTAGTCCGCGGATTCTCCGCTATTTTTTGTTCGTTTATTACGATAATAGTTATTTATTGATTCCCTTCTTTAGCTGACTGCCTGCTCATATAAGGCGCTCTGCTGTTTTTTTGTGAAGCAGCCTTTACACAGCTTCTCCGCTGTTTTATAAACGAACACCATATAAGGTCATCCTTTTTCCTTGCTTCGCCAAGGAAGCAGCCTTTTTATTTAATCCACGGGTTCTCCGCTGTTTTATTGTTCGTTTATTACGATTGTTATAGTTCTCTTTGTATACCACATTGTCACTTCAGCACTCCGGTTGTAATATGACCAAGCTGTGCAAGCTTACTGTTGAGAATGCAACGTATAGTTGTACAGAAGAAAAGCAATCTTGCCTCAAATCAATGGCAACCTTTTGTATGCGTCACTCGCTCGCTTCTTATTGTTTCGCTGCCTTCTCAATTGTGTAATGAATGTTTTCTTCAGCGCTCTTTGGGGCTCTTCCTTGTTTTCTATGTACTGCGTTCACAGTCAGTTCACGTGATTATGTGGGAGGCATGATGACGCAATACGCAACTCCGCCTCCCACGGCCATTGAGCTGCAGTCTATTACAGTATATGGACAAAAAAGATGTTCCAGTTATGACCATTACGCGTAGAATTTCGAAATGAAACCTGCCTAACTTTTGTAAGTAAGCTGTAAGGAATGAGCCTGCCAAATTTCAGCCTTCCACCTACACGGGAAGTTGGAGAATTAGTGATGAGTGAGTGAGTGAGTGAGTGAGTGAGTGAGTGAGTGAGTGAGTGAGTGAGTGAGTGAGTGAGTGAGTGAGTGAGTGAGTGAGTGAGTGAGTGAGTGAGTGAGTGAGTGAGTGAGTGAGTGAGTGAGTGAGTGAGTGAGTGAGTGAGGGCTTTGCCTTTTATTAGTATAGATAAGATGAGCGTCACACACGTATTGCAGGTGGGACCTCAATAACACCTCTGTGAATTCTGCCCAGGAATCACAGTTGCAAGGTCTGAGTGGTTGAGGGCATTACCCTACAAATATGGCATGGGTTGGCATGCACATGGATGTGGACCTCCCTTCAATGACAAAAGAACAATGTTAGATAATGTTGGAAGCATCCAAAACGTATTGTTGGTGGGTCCTCTCTGACATCTCTGACACCTCCGTAAAATATGCCCATGATTCACAGTTACAATGGCCTGGGTGGCTGAGGGTGTTATCATACAATATAGCACTGGGTTGGTACACATATGGATGTGGACCCCCCACTAGTGCCAAAAAGAATATACAGAGCGACCCAGACTTAATGCTGGTGGGTCCTCCATGGCTCCTCTGTGAATCCTACCCAGGGGTCGCAGTTGTAAAGGCCGGGTAAATATGAGAATTCCTGACTGAAAGACTTGATTCATATATATCACCACACATGGATGTGGTTACACCAAGAGATTCCAAGGAAATCAATGGTAACCCACATATGGATGTGGCAACCAACATCTGAACCAATAACTAAATAAAATGATTTTGATAACTCTATTATGCCTCTTGTGATACATATATGGCAGGAGTGTCTCACACATATTGCTGGTCGACCTCCAGCTACCTCTGTGTTTCTTACCCGAGAAACATAATTGTAAGGTTCGGGTTGATATGTAGCCTCCTTATTAAGTTCCTGAGAGACAATCACACATGGATGTGAGGTCTCAAAAATCCTCCTTTACCTCAGCCCAGGAGGTTAAGGTTTTAATTGATGTGTACAAAAGTGTTTCTGGTTGGACACAGTCCCCAGAACATTTACTAGATCTAGGCTAGGTCTTACCATTACACCGGACGACCGACAGCCGTTGTAGATCGACATCTAACACTTCGATATCTAAACCCACCACCTGCGTCCTTGACCCAATACCAACAAATTTTTTCAAAGAAATGTCGGGCGTGCTAATTGATAATTTTCTTGACATAGTAAATTCGGCATTAGATACGGGGGTCTTCCCAGACTGTATTAAGACTGCTGTAGTTAAACCCCTACTTAAGAAAAATAACCTCGACCCCTGTGCTCTTGAAAATTTTACACCCATCTCTAACCTGTCTTTCTTAAGTAAAATTCTGGAGAAGGCAGTCATTATGAAGTTAAATGACCACCTCAATAAACATACTATTCTTGATAAATTTCAGTCAAGTTTTAGAAAAAATCACAGCACAGAAACTGCACTAGTTAAAGTAGTAAATGACTTGTGGGTAAATGCAGACAGAGGCCATTTATCTGTTCTCATCCTCTTAGATCTGAGTGCCGCATTTGACACCATTGATCATAATATTCTTAGAAATCGCCTTAGTCAATGGGTGGGCATCTCTGGCAGTGTCTTAAATTGGTTTGAATCCTACCTGGCAGGGAGAAAATTCTTTGTTAGTTGTGGTAATTACAACTCAAAGACACATGATATCCTATATTGTGTTCCACAAGGCTCTATCCTGGGTCCGTTGCTCTTCTCAATCTACATGCTTCCGTTAGGTCAGATTATCTCAGGGCACAACGTGAGCTACCACAGCTATGCTGATGACACACAGCTGTATTTATCGATAGCACATGATGACCCCGATTCTCTTGATTCACTAACACAATGTCTAACTTGTATTTCAGAATGGATGAATAGTAATTTTCTCAAGCTAAATAAAGAGAAAACTGAAATCTTAGTGATTGGTAATAATGGATACAATGAGGCTATTAGAAATAAACTGGATGCATTAGGATTAAAAGTCAAGACGGAGGTAAAAAGTTTAGGGGTAACTGTTGACAGTAATCTGAATTTTTAATCGCATATTAATCAGATCACTAGGACAGCATTATTTCACTTAAGAAACATAGCAAAAGTTAGACCTCTTATATCATTGAAAGATGCTGAGAAATTAGTTCACGCGTTTGTTTTCAGTCGGCTAGATTACTGTAACGCAATCCTCTCAGGAATACCCAAAAAAGACATAAATCATTTGCAACTAGTACAGAATGCAGGTGCTAAAATCCTAACCAGGAAAAGAAAATCCGAGCACATTTCTCCAGTTTTGATGTCACTACACTGGTTACTTGTGTCATTCAGGATTGACTTTAAAATTCTGCTTATGGTTTATAAAGCCTTAAATAATCTCACCCCATCTTATATATCGGAATGTCTGACATCTTATATTCCAAATCGTAACCTCAGATCCTCAAATGACTGTCTCCTTAGAATTCCAAGAGCAAAACTTAAAAGAAGTGGCGAGACGGCTTTCTGCTGTTATGCACCTAAAATCTTGAATAGCCTGCCAATAGGAATTCGCCAGGCTAATACAGTGGAGCACTTTAAAAAACTGCTGAAAACACATTATTTTAACATGGCCTTCTCATAACTTCACTGCAATTTAATCCTGATACTCTGTATATCCAATTCATTATAATAACTATTCATGGTGGCTTTAAAATGTGTACTAACCCTTACTCTCTCTTCTGTTTCCTTTTCCGGTATCCTTTTGGTGGCGGCTTGCGCCACCACCATCTACTCAAAGCACCGTGATGTTCCAACAGTGATGGATTAAAAGCCAGAAGTCTGCATGACCATCATCATCAAGTCCTTCTGTGAGAACCCTAAATACAAAGAGGACTATTTCATTTATGTTAGGTAGAATGCCCAGAGGGGACTGGGCGGTCTCATGGCCTTGAACCCCTGCAGATTTTATTTTTTTCTCCAGCCGTCTGGAGTTTTTTTTTTGTTTTTTCTGTCCCCCCTGGCCATCGGACCTTACTCTTTTTCTATGTTAAATAATGTTGTCTTATTTTAATTTCTTATTTTGTCTTTTATTTTTCTTTTCTTCATTATGTAAAGCACTTTGAGCTACTTTTTGTATGAAAATGTGCTATATAAATAAATGTTGTTGTTGTTGTTCGTACGTAACCCAATCCTATAAGTATTGTTGCATAGGATAAGTTTAGTGCTAAGCTACAGCACATAATGAATAATTGTTAATCTTGTATATCTCTTTCTTGTTCCAGATAATATGGATGCAAGAAAAATGAATACTTGGGATAATTTGACCATCGTTATCCCAGAACATTCTTACTACTGCCTCTACTGTGAGGACTTTGTAGACACCCTACTAAGACTGATTAAGCACTACAAAATCAAACACCACAATAAGAAAATCATTTTTAAATGTAAAAACTGCACTAAAATTAGTTGCAACCATCATCACGCCATCACCTGTCATCAGGCTAAGTGCAGAACCAGCAGGAGACCTCCCAAGGTCAAACGTTTCACCTGCCAAATCTGTGGTGATAAATATAGCTGTAGCAGAGGTCTAGGCCAACATATAATAATAATGATAAAACATTTTATTTATTTGTAGGTGCCTTTCTAAACTCTCAAGGACACCAAACAATAGACAAAACACAGATTATAAACAATAAGTAAAATACAAAAGTTAAAATCAGACAGAGCAATTGTAATCAAAGAGAAAAAGCAGTCTTAAACAAATGAGTTTTAAGTTTAGATCTGAAAAGTGAACATGATTCAATATTTCTAAGCTCAGGTGGTAGTGAGTTCCAAAGCTGGGGAGCAGAGCATTCAGTTAGTGGTAAGACGGACAATACAATACAATACAATTTATTTTTTGTTTAGCCCAAAAGATGGGGGTCAATACAATACAGTACAATACACAGAACAGAACAAATCCTCAATACAGTATAGAAATAAAAATTTTAGAAGTATGGAGTACAATTTAACAGTAGATGATATCATATAATATGATTTGGATTTGTTTAGAGTCCTGGAGACCTCATTCATCAAGCTGCCTCCCCCATTTGGTCATTCCACAGCTGAAATAGCACTAATCAAATGAAAGGACCCCTCTTTCCCACGATTCCAGCAATCCTCCATCAGGAATGACTTTACCTTAGGTAGGCAAAACAACTTGGCAGGTGGGCCATGGCACCAAGTGCCACATTTGAGTACAGTGAAGAGAAACAGAATAGGTGAGGGTTAGTATCAAATTATTACTTTCATGTTACTTATGTTTTAGTGCTAATGACTAACAACAGAGATGCAGTCTGTACAGTTAATCAACAGCTCTAGTCAGGATATGCTAAACTGAAGTAGTGAGTCTTCAGCCGGGATTTAAAAGCTGAGACCGAAGGGGCACCTCTTATGATAGCATGCAGACCATTCCACAGTTTAGGGGCCCTGTAACTAAAAGCTTGACCTCCCACTGTTATTTTATTAATTCTTGGAATCATAAGCAGACCGGCATCTTGAGATCTTAATGTGAGCTCAGGTTTGTAAGTCATGATAAGTTCAGACAAATAAGCCGGACCTTGGACATTTAATGCTTTATATGCTAAAAGAAGGATTTTGAAATCTGTCCTAAACTTAACCGGGAGCCAGTGTAAGGATTTAAGAACTGGAGTTATGTGTTCATATTTTCTTGATTTTGTAATAATTCTTGCAGCAGCATTTAGGATTAACAGAAGGCTGTATAAAGAACAGTTTGAACATCCAGTGAACACCGCATTGCAGTAGTCAATCCTACTAGAAATAAATGCATGAATTAATTTCTCAAAATCATGTTTATTTAGAAAGCGCCTTAATTTCTCACCATTTTTAAGATGGAAGAAACATGAATTGGACATCTTTGTAATATGCACTTTAAATGACATGCTAGAGTCAAAGATAACTCCTAGATTGCAGGCTCATTCAATAAAATTAATGGTGATTCCAACTGAATTAAATGATAACAGAATATTGTTGTGATCAGCGTCATTCCCTCCAACAGTTAACATCTGTTTCATCTGTGTTTAACGACAAGTAGTTCTCATCCATCCACTCCTTTAATTCACTAACACAACTAATTAAAGACAACATCAGAGAAACTTCATTTGATCTAAATGAAAGGTATAACTGGGTGTCATCTGCATACGAGTGAAAATTAACATTATGTTTCCTAATGATAGACCCCAGTTGAAGCATGTAAATTGAGAATAGTAAAGGTCCCAGTTCTGAGCCCTGCAGGACACCATATTGAACTTCTCTGTATAATGATGGAGCACTGTCAGTACATTTTTGTACATATTACAATCTATCTATACTAATAAAAGGCAAAGCCCTCACTGACTCACTCACTCACTCACTCACTCACTGACTGACTGACTCACTCATCACTAATTCTCCAACTTCCCATGTAGGTGGAAGGCTGAAATTTGGCAGGCTCATTCCTTACAGCTTACTTACAAAAGTTAGGCAGGTTTCATTTCGAAATTCTACGCGTAATGGTCATAACTGGAACATCTTTTTTGTCCATATACTGTAATAGACTGCAGCTCAATGGCCGTTGTAGGCGGAGTTGCGTATCGCGTCATCACGCCTCCCACGTAATCACGTGAACTGACTGTGAACGCAGTATGTAGAAAACAAGGAAGAGCCCCAAAGAGTGCTGAAGAAAACATTCATTACACAATTGAGAAGGCAGCGAAACAATAAGAAGCAAGCGAGTGACGCATACAAGCATATTCATAAGTGCAGCTACTGAGGAAACAAAGCACGGTGTAAACCGTAAGTTTAAATTAAGTTTATAGAAACGCTCCCGCTGCCGTTTGCAATACCATATTCGCGACATACAAGTTTAATGAGAAGACACGAGGTATACACAAGACTTTGGATCACTTTGTAACAGAGTTAAAATTGCTGTAGCGAGAAACTTTTAAGTGCTGGGTCTTAGCTAACATTAAATAAAGCTGTGGACATCGCAGCATCACACAAGAGAGCGGCTCACGTGAACTGACTGAACGCAGCACGAGTGATCACTTCTATGAGTCAAACCTGTTCAAAAAACACATTACACAATTGATAATGTAGGAAAACAATATGAAGCGATTGACGCATACAGACATATTCATGAGTGCAGGTACTTCGGAAACAAAGCACCATGTAAACCTAAAGTTTAAATTAAGTTCATAGACCTACAAAAGGTTGCCATTGATTTGAGGCAAGATTGCTTTTCTCCTGTACAACTATACGTTGCATTCTCAAAAGTAAGCTTGCACAGCTTGGTCATATTACAACCGGAGTGCTGAACTGACAATGTGGTATACAAAGAGAACTATAACAATCATAATAAACGAACAATAAAACAGCGGAGAACCCGTGGATTAAATAAAAAGGCTGCTTCCTTGGCGAAGCAAGGAAAAAGGATGGCCTTATATGGCATTCGTTTATAAAACAGCGGAGAAGCTGTGTAAAGGCTGCTTCACAAAAAAACAGCAGAGCGCCTTATTGTTCGTGGGTTTATGTGCTATTTTTTATGTGTTATTTTCACCTCGAACGGATACTCAAAAACATTCATTAATTGGAGTCTACACAGCAGACGCCAAATGAATCAGCAAACAATCGACTTAAATCAGAACCCCCACCCCACCTGGCACTCACTCCCTTATCACCATAATGTGTCAGAAGGCACAGCACGCACCCTGACCAAGTGGGGCATCAGAATAGCACATAAACCCACGAACAATCTGCGCACGGTCCTGTTTAATGCTAAAAACAAGAAATCGACAGCCGAAACACGAAACGCAGTATATAGCATTCCATGCAATTCTTGCTCAGCGGTATACATAGGACAAACGTCAAAAAGAATCTCAACACATGTACAGGAACATCGCAACGCCGTCAGAAGAAAGGACGCACTATCTTTGATCTATGCACATACTAAATCGACAGGACACACATTCAACTGGGACAACGCAAAAGTAAAATTTAAGGCCAGTACTAAAAGTGCCAGAGAGTTGGCCGAGTCTTGGCTATCAGATGAAAACGCCATCAACAGACACTTGGACATAAATCCAGCATATGCCAACTTAAGAAGAACATGTACACAATAAATAAACTATTCAACCCCCCCCTTGATCTTACTGACTTAGTCACCTCCACCTCCCCCCACCCCCCACTGAATGTGTTGCTATATATTGCCTTTGATTCTTGTAAGTCTAAGCATTATCCTCTGATGAAGACCCCTGATAGGGGTTGAAAGCTCAGGAATTTTAAAAAAAACTGTTTTATGATACGTGATTCTTTTTTCTCCCTTAGTGGATCTCCAGCTGCAAATATGCAAACCGTATCACAGACCTTCTCTTCCATATATATATATATATATATATATATATATATATATATATATATATACATACATATATATATATATATATATATATATATATATATATATATATATATATATATATATATATATATATATATATATATATATACAGTGGAACCTCTAGATACGAGTTTAATTCGTTCCAGCACTGAGCTTGTATAGCGAATTTCTCGTATCTAGAACAAACGTCCCCATTGAAAATAATGGAAATCCAGTTAATCCGTTTCGCATCCCAAATATATTAACATAAAAATCAATTTTCCTAACAAATAACACTGATAAATTATATATACTGTAGTCTACCTTTAATAAATAACACTGGTAAATAATATAACTGATTATTAAAAGAATCAAAACAGGTGTCCAAAGTGCAGTAGAGCATTCAATAAATCTTTAAATAAATAATCCTTAAAACAGTTGTGAAGTGGAGGTTTAAAGTACATAAGAATAACAATCCTTTAACACGAGGTTAAAACGTCAACAGGAAGCAGTCTTCAAAAAACAGATGACAATCCCCGGTGCTTCTTCTCTGTTAGCGTCTCACCTGCTTCTCCCATGCGGGCTCTGCAACAGGCGAGACGCTTAATGCAGCTGACCTTCTCTACACCGTCCTGCTTCAGCTGTTTGGCTCGCCTGTTCAGCTACACGCGAGCCTGCACTCGCTCGCTCTCCCGCACCGACTTCCTACTGCTGCGGATTCCTGCCTCCTCCTGCAACCTCCGTTCTCTCTCCTCTCCTCTCTTTTCTTTTACTTCTTCTCCCCCTTAACCGGCTCGCGCTTCTCTATATATGCAGGGAAGACATGGCAGCTGCAGCCCATCAGCCACAGGACAAATCATGGATGTGGGCAGTTTCCCACCTGTGCACTTAGGTGAGAAACGCTGACACCGCAGATCGCCCTGCGGCTCGCTACTGCTACCACGCCCCCCTCGCTAAGCCGCGAGCTATACCCACAGCCTGGCTCGTGGCTCGTTACGCGAGCCAATGCTCGTATTTAGATCTGAATTTTTTGCTCATACTTTCCTCGTATTTTGAATTTCTCGTATACTGAGGTGATCGTATCTCGAGGTTCCACTGTATATATATATATATATATATATATATATATATATATATATATATGTGTGAATGTATGTATGTATATATGTATGTCTATATATATATATATACATGTAGATATTGTGTGAGATGGCCGGCTGTTCATCCCGGCCAATACCCCCAGGCCGCTAGATGGAGCCCTTCCTGTAGCATGGAAGTGCCCCGAAGACCAGCAGGGAATTATGGACAATGGAGTTTTTATTCCCAACCCTGCTGGACACCGTGGGGCCCACCAGAGGACGCTGCAGGGAGGCTCAAAGACTTATACGTTCCCTATAACCCGGAAACACGTCATGATCAGATGACCAGAAGGAACGACGTGTTTCCAGGTTGAAGAGAAGGACTTTTTATCTGACCCGGAAGTGATAAGAAATCACATGGACTGTAGGATGGGAAACACTTTGGGTCAGGGGATATAAAAGGACTATGGGAAATCCCAGACGTCGAGCTGAGCTGGGTGGAAGGGTGGCAACGCGTCTGGGAGAGGAGGATTGGTTTTTGTATTGATTATTGATTTATTTATGAGTATTGTGGAGTGTAGGGTGCTTGGTGCACATTATTATTATACAATAAATAATAATTGGATTTTTATCTGGTGTCTGACATCTGATCAGAGGGTTCAACGGGTCACGGAGACCTCAATCATTCACAATATGTATATATATCTATACTAATAAAAGGCAAAGCCCTCACTAACTCACTGACTGACTGACTGACTGACTGACTGACTGACTGACTGACTGACTCATCACTAATTGTCCAACTTCCCGTGTAGGTAGAAGGCTGAAATTTGGCAGGCTCATTACTTTCAGCTTACTTACAAAAGTAAGGCAGGTTTCATTTCGAAATTCTACGCGGAATGGTCATAACTGGAACCTGTTTTTTGTCCATATACTCTAATGGAGGAGGCGGAGTCACGTATCGCGTCATCACATATTACGCCTCCTACGTAATCACGTGAACTGAAAAAGAGGAAGAGATTTACAGCACGAGTCAAACGCGGGAATGAAGGTAAATGACGTTAATTGTTGAGTGTCTTTTAATACTGTGTAAGCATACATATTAACACATGTGCAATTAAACGTGTGCATTTACGGGGTGATTTCTCAGGCTTAAAAGCTCGCCTTTTATTAAAAAGGTAAATGCAAACTCTTTTCATTCTGAAGGGCACAAACCACGTTAGATTTCAGCCGTTAAACGCGCAAAAATGTCGGTACACCAGATAAATAAGCGCAACATATTATCAGTTGTATTGTATGCTTACAATACATATAGAAATGTGTTAATCGTTAACTAATATTATGGGATGGTGTTTTTCGACTCGCGCCTTGATTTAAACGATTGCATGTCTTGGTGGGTTTGCGTAGCTTATTGTCAATATCTTTACACCTCTTTTTAAGACTTAATTTAAAAAGGTTTTCTTTTCTTCTTAATTAAAATTTAAAAGCAATACTTCACTGCTGCGAAGCCCCTCTAGCGCTGACGTCCGAGGTTCGATTACCGTAAGCGAGTGCAGTGATTGTGTACGCCTGATGAGCCAAGAATAAGGGGGAAACACGTGTCGCGTACTCTTTGCATTATTTGACAGTAAACTATTTTCAACCATTCTATGATCTGCTTCTCACAAATGAAGGCACTGTGGCTGATGTTAGCTGACTTGCTGGCCAACCATAAGCGTTACCTAGTAGGTAACCACCCACTCACTTCACTCCCTTATGGGAATCGAACCTCGGATGTCAGCGCTAGAGGCGTAGCCCCTAAAATTGCGCCATGGCGTGTGGTTCGTTTATTTGACAGCATGTAGTTCGGGGTAATTACATTCACGGCATTCATAGTCTGATTCACAATCTGATTGTATGGGTGGTTACCTACCAGGTAACGCTTATGGTTAGCCAGCAAGTCAGCTCGAAGTGATCACTCGAGTGAAGGCAGCTTCACAAAAAAACAGATCCTTAACAAACTGTTATTGGTATATTTTCCCTCAATTTTAAAAGGTTTTCTTTTCTTCTTAATAAAAATTTAAAAGCAGTACTTCGCCGGTGCGAAGCGCGGGGATTTGAGCGACTGACGCATTCAGACATATTCATGAGTGCAGGTACTTCGGAAAGAAAGCACCGGGTAAACCTAAAGTTTAAATTAAGTTCATAGACCTACAAAAGGTTGCCATTGATTTGAGGCAAGATTGCTTTTCTCCTGTACAACTATATGTTGCATTCTTAACAGTAAGCTTGCACGGCTTGGACATATTACAACCGGCGTGCTGAACTGATAACGTGGTATACAAACAGAATTATAACAATCGTAATAAACAAACAAAAAAAAAAGCGAAGAACCCTTGGATTTAATAAAAAGGCTCCTTCCTTGGCGAAGCAACGAAAAAGGAAGTCCTTATATGGCGTTCGTTTATAAAACAGCGGAAAAGCTGTGTTAAGGCTGCTTCACAAAAAAACAGATCCTTAACAAATTCTTATTGGGATATTTTCCCCCAATTTAAAAAGCTTTTCTTCTTAATAAAAATTTAAAAGCAGTACTTCGCGGGGATTTAGATATATATATATATATATATATATATATATATATGTATGTCTATATATATATATATATATATATATATATATATATATATATGTAAGCTTATAAGTACTGCCTTACTTCTCTTTAAGAAAGGAAGATGTAATGATACTTGATTTAAACGATTCCATGTCTTGGTGGGTTTGCGTAGCTTATTGTCAATATCTTTACACCTGTTTTTAAGACTTTTTGACTGAAACGGGCTTTCATGAAAAAAGTTAGGGCATTGCTACAGGATACACCCTCCACAAGTTAAGGAAGTAAAAATAAAAGTGTACATTGCTGTTTTATTTAAACCTTTTAAGTTTGTATGCATAGCCCCATTTGGCTGTTTTAGTTTTTTTTTTTCTTCAGTAATATTTAATCTCCTTAAAGAAAAAGAACATATGCATTTTACTTTTTTTGTATCTCTTTAGTAATATTTTAGTGTAAAAGGATAACCAGTATTTAAACCTTTTATGTTACTTTATAAATTTATTTTACACAATGTTGAAAAATTAATAAGAAAGCTACATATTTTTGCAGCTGCTGCTTTAATTTTCAATGAAATGAAAAAAGCTCTCCCAAGAGAAAACGTCAATGAAGAAGAAACAGTTTGCACTATCTAAAAAGGAGAAACCCTCATTTATAAAGGTTTGCTGCAGATGACTTAACTGAAAATAAATGAATAGTTCCTATGTGTATAATACATATTTATCTATTTTACTTATGCCTTTATTCCAGCAACTTGCAACATCTGAGGTACAATTTGTTACATTACTTTTGTTTTTTGCAGCACAGGCAGGTGAAGTGACTTCCTCAGGGTCACACAGTGGTGTCAGTACCAGGATTTGAACTGACAAGCTCCGGGTTTGCTGAAATATTACTGAAGAAAGAAAAAAAATGAAAATGGGCAAATGGGGCTATGCATACAAATGTCCATCCATCCATTATCCAACCCTCTATATCCTAAATACAGGAGCCAATCCCTGCCAACACAGGGCACAAGGCAGGAAACAAACCCCGGGCAAGGTGCCAGCCCACCGCAGGGCACACACACCCACACACACCCACACACCAGGGACAATTTAGAATCGCCAATGCACCTAACCTGCATGTCTTTGGACTGTGGGAGGAAATCGGAGTACCTGGAGGAAACCCAGACATGGGGAGAACATTCAAACTCCACGCAGGGAAGCGAACCCGGGTCTCCTAACTGGCACCTTTCACCATGCCGCCTGCATGCAAACTTAAAAGGTTTAAATAAAACAGAAATGTATACCTTTATTTTTACTTCCTTAACTTGTGGAGGGTGTATCCTGTAGCAAAGCCCTAAGTTTTTTCATGAAAGCCCCTTTCAGTCAATAAGCCTTAAAAACAGGTGTAAAGCTAAACTTGCAGCACTGCTATTCAATTACACTTGCCTAACACCTCTCCTAAGGGGACATACTGTGGGATCTGGGCATCCGTCAAAGCACCAATCACAGTCCCGATTAGAAAGCCGGAAGCTGTGATTTGTCGTCTCCCTCCCATGTAACAATCACAGCCCGTGTTACAACGCACTATGTATGTATGTATATATGTATATATATGTATATGTAGATATGTGTATATATGTATATGTATATATATGTTTACATAACCTCTTTAACACACTACTTCTCCGCTGCGAAGCGTCGGGTATTTTGCTATATATATATATATATATATGTGAATGTATGTATGTATGTATATATGTATGTCTATATTTATATATATATGTATATATATATATATATATATATATATATATATATATATATATATATATATATATATATATATATGTATGTATGTGTGTATATATATGTAGATATGTATATATTTATATGTGTATATATGTACATATGTATATATATATGTAGATGTGTAAATTTGTATATGTATATATATGTATATGTGGATGTGTATATGTATGTATATATACGTATATGTAGATATGTATATATATGTATATGTATATATATGTTTACATTACCTCTTTAACACACTACTTCTCCGCTGTGAAGCGCGGGTATTTTGCTAGTGTGTATATATATGTAGATATGTATATATATATATATATATATATGTGTATATATATGTAGATATGTATATATATATATATATATATATGTAGATATGTAAATATGCATATGTATATATATATATGTGTCTGTATGTGTATATATATATGTGTGTGTATATATATATGTATGTGTATGTATGTATGTGTATATGTATATATGTATATGTGTGTGTGTATGTATGTGTGTATATGTATGTGTATATATACAGTGGTGTGAAAAACTATTTGCCCCCTTCCTGATTTCTTATTCTTTTGCATGTTTGTCACACAAAATGTTTCTGATCATCAAACACATTTAACCATTAGTCAAATATAACACAAGTAAACACAAAATGCAGTTTTTAAATGATGGTTTTTATTATTTAGAGAGAAAAAAAATCCAAACCTACATGGCCCTGTGTGAGAAAGTAATTGCCCCTTGTTAAAAAATAACCTAACTGTGGTGTATCACACCTGAGTTCAATTTCCGTAGCCACCCCCAGGCCTGATTACTGCCACACCTGTTTCAATCAAGAAATCACTTAAATAGGAGCTGCCTGACACAGAGAAGTAGACCAAAAGCACCTCAAAAGCTAGACATCATGCCAAGATCCAAAGAAATTCAGGAACAAATTAGAACAGAAGTAATTGAGATCTATCAGTCTGGTAAAGGTTATAAAGCCATTTCTAAAGCTTTGGGACTCCAGCGAACCACAGTGAGAGCCATTATCCACAAATGGCAAAAACATGGAACAGTGGTGAACCTTCCCAGGAGTGGCCGGCCGACCAAAATTACCCCAAGAGCGCAGAGACGACTCATCCGAGAGGTCACAAAAGACCCCAGGACAACGTCTAAAGAACTGCAGGCCTCACTTGCCTCAATTAAGGTCAGTGTTCACGACTCCACCATAAGAAAGAGACTGGGCAATAACGGCCTGCATGGCAGATGTCCAAGACGCAAACCACTGTTAAGCAAAAAGAACATTAGGGCTCGTCTCAATTTTGCTAAGAAACATCTCAATGATTGCCAAGACTTTTGGGAAAATACCTTGTGGACTGATGAGACAAAAGTTGAACTTTTTGGAAGGCAAATGTCCCGTTACATCTGGCGTAAAAGGAACACAGCATTTCAGAAAAAGAACATCATACCAACAGTAAAATATGGTGGTGGTAGTGTGATGGTCTGGGGTTGTTTTGCTGCTTCAGGACCTGGAAGGCTTGCTGTGATAGATGGAACCATGAATTCTACTGTCTACCAAAAAATCCTGAAGGAGAATGTTCGGCCATCTGTTCGTCAACTCAAGCTGAAGCGATCTTGGGTGCTGCAACAGGACAATGACCCAAAACACACCAGCAAATCCACCTCTGAATGGCTGAAGAAAAACAAAATGAAGACTTTGGAGTGGCCTAGTCAAAGTCCTGACCTGAATCCAATTGAGATGCTATGGCATGACCTTAAAAAGGCGGTTCATGCTAGAAAACCCTCAAATAAAGCTGAATTACAACAATTTTGCAAAGATGA
This sequence comes from Erpetoichthys calabaricus, assembly GCF_900747795.2. Taxonomy (NCBI): domain Eukaryota; kingdom Metazoa; phylum Chordata; class Cladistia; order Polypteriformes; family Polypteridae; genus Erpetoichthys; species Erpetoichthys calabaricus. The sequence continues at coordinate 159,301,356 of NC_041397.2, read as the reverse complement.
GTGGGCCAAAATTCCTCCAGAGCGCTGTGAAAGACTCATTGCAAGTTATCGCAAACGCTTGATTGCAGTTATTGCTGCTAAGGGTGGCCCAACCAGTTATTAGGTTCAGGGGGCAATTACTTTTTCACACAGGGCCATGTAGGTTTGGATTTTTTTTTCTCCCTAAATAATAAAAACCACCATTTACAAACTGCATTTTGTGTTTACTTGTGTTATATTTGACTAATGGTTAAATGTGTTTGATGATCAGAAACATTTTGTGTGACAAACATACAAAAGAATAAGAAATCAGGAAGGGGGCAAATAGTTTTTCACACCACTGTATGTTGATATGTGTATATATATATATATGTATATATATGTGGATGTCTATATGTATATATATGTATATATGTATATATATGTATATGTAGATATGTGTACACTACTTTTCTGCTGTGAAGCGCGGGTATTTTGCTAGTTTGATTAATAAGAACTAAACCAAGCGAGCACAGTGCCTGTAAGCCCAACATCATTTTCTAGCCTGTGCAGTAAAATAGAATGGTCAATGTGTCAAATGCTGCACTTAAGCCTAACAACATAGTTACAATGGAGTTTTCTTCTATCAGAGGATATCAGAATGTCGTATAGAACCCGCGTTAGTGCCGTTTCTGTACTATGACCAGTGCGGAAACCAGACTGGAATTTCTCAAATAAATTGTAATGCGTAAGGTGTGACTGAAGCTGATTGGCGACTACTTTTTCTATTATTTTAGAGAGAAAGGGTAAATTTGAAATAGGCCTATAAGTATTTAGTATGTGTGGGTCTAAGTCTGACTTTTTAAGTAATGGTTTAATGACTGACACTTTTAGTGCATCAGGTACTGTGCCATGCAATAATGAACTACTGATAATGTTTAGAATAGGCGCTGCAAGAACATCCATTGAACTTTTTACTATTTTTGTTGGCACTGGATCTAGGGAACAAGTAGAGGGCTTCAATTTAGAAATTAAAGTTAAGACTTCCTGCTCAGTTACAGGATTAAAATTACTAAACGAAGGGGACAGTCAAGTAGATGGAGGAAGAGGATCTAAGGGTACGGGAGGGAATGGCAACATGGAGGACTTCAGACAGATATGGAGGGGCAAGGTTGTGGATAGCCTTAAAAGTTAGTAGGAGAATTCTGAATTGAATTCGGAACTGAACTGGGAGCCAATGAAGCTGCTGCAAAATGGTAGTGATATAGTGAACAGAGGGGGTTCTAGTAATGATACGGGAGGCTGAGTTCTGGACCATTTGAAGCTTATAAAGAGATTTGCGAGAAAGATCAAAGAAAAGGGAATTGCAATAATCCAGATGAGAAGTGACAAGGCTATGAACAAGGATAGCAGCGGCGTGGGGAGTGATGGAGGGGTGAATATGATTAATGTTACGCAAGTGGAAATATGCAGACCAGGAGATGTTATTGATGTGGGACTGAAAGGATAAAGTACTGTCAAGGATGACACCCAGACTCTTAACCTGTGGGGAAGGGGAAACAGAGGAATTATCAATAACAAATGAAAAATGATCAGTTTTGGATAATGTTAATTTTGTACCAATGAGGAGAACCTCAGTTTTGTCACTATTTAATTTAAAAAAATTTGAAGAAAACCAGGATTTGATTTCTGCTATGCAATCAGTAAGTGAGGAGGGTGGAAAGGAAGCAGTAGGTTTGCTAGTGAGATGGGTGTCATCAGCATAACAGTGGAAGTTAATGTCATATTTATGAAAGATATTACCAAGGGGAACAAGGTAAATAATGAAAAGGAGGGGTCCCAGGACAGAGCCCTAGGGCACACCTGAAGTAACACTGGTTGGTTGGGATGTGGGTTGGGATGTGAAAGTTTTAAGCTGAACAAACTGAGTACGGCCTGCGAGGTAGGATCTGAACCAATCTAGTGTGGGTAATACCATTCGAAGATAATCTATTCAGAAGAGTAGTGTGACAAATAGTGTCAAAGGCTGCACTCAGATCAAGGAGGATTAGAATAGCAATTAAACCAGAATCAGCTGCCATAAGGAGGTCATTAGTAATTTTCATAAGTGCCGTTTCTGTACTGTGGAGGGGACAAAAACCAGACTGGAACTGTTCATACAGATTATTTTGAGATAAATGAGAATGAAGTTGAATAGCCACTATTTTTTCAAGAATTTTGGAAATGAAGGGTAGATTAGAAAAAGGACGAAAGTATTGAAATTAGTCGGATCGGCACCAGGTTTTTTCAGTATTGGGGTTATTGCAGCAGTTTTAAAAGATGAAGGAACAGTACCAGTAGTGAGAGAAGAGTGGATTATAGCAGAGATAAGGGGGACCAGAGAGGGGAGGCAGGCTTTGACTAGAACTGTAGGGAGGGGGTCCAATTGACAGGTGGATGGCTTAGACTTACAGACAAGATCTGAGATTTCTGAGAAAGTAGGAAGCTGAAAAGAGGAAAATGAGTGAGTTGGTGGGTGAAATTCAAATGAAGTAATGCAGGAATACGTACAGAGAGACTGATGAATCTTCTGGATTTTTTCATTAGAAAAGGACATAAGGGAATTGCAAAATTTAGTTGAGTAAAGGTGAGAAGGTAAAGAATCCGGGGGTTGTGTGATATTGTTAAGTAGTGAAAACAATGACTTGGTGCTTCTTTTATTGGAGAAAATAATGAGAGTATAATAGTTAGATTTAGTTTGGGCAATTCAGTCCTTGTAATAAAGTACAGTATATGGTTTTTGTACATCTCTTTGTAGTCCAGTTTTTTTATATAACCGTTCAAGTTGCCAGCCTTTGGCATTCAAAAGCCAAAGTTCAGGAGTGAACCAGGGAGCAGAAAAGGAGAAAGAAACAGATCAAGTTTTTAATGGAGCAACAGAGTTAAGAATACCATTGAGTCCAGTGTTATAGTGTGAGACCAGTTCTTCAGGAGTGGATAAATTATGAATGTCCATAAGGGAATCAAGACATGAGACGGGAAAGCTTAGTGTTGGAAGGTGCAAGTTTAACATTGAATGAAATAAGAAAGTGATAAGTTATGGCAGCGTTTCTCAACCTTTAAGTATTTGCGACCCGAGTTTTCATAACAGTTTTAATCGCGTCCTCCTAATGTTTTTTTGAAACCCTAATAAAATGTATTCCTATATTTTTTGCTGCCGATACACCACTACAAGTTTAAAATTTCCCTACGAATAGTGAAATTATGCCACATATAGCAACATTCGCACCCCCATTTTTGTTACTACAGTTTGAGAACCACTGAGTTATGGGAAGTTCATCTGCAGTACAATCAAGCGGGGTAACTCCAGAACAGTAAATCAAGTCCAGGATATGTCCTTTGGAATGAGTGGGAACATCAGTATGCTGCTGGAATCCAAAATTCTCAAGGCAGGATGTAAACTCTCTAGTAATAGGGACATTGATATTATCCATATGTATATTGAAATCCCCCAGAAGTATCATGTTTGGTGAAACAGCAGATAAGTGTGTAAGGAAAATAGCAAAGTCGTTCAGAAAGTCATTATTTGGTTTAGGGGCCCGGTAAACAGTTACAATAATAGTAGGAATAGGTCCGTTTAATTGACATACAAGAGATTCAAAAGAATTGAAGGCAGGGACAGACAACAGCAAGACTTTCCATTTCTCACGATACATTAATGCGAGACCTCCATCTCAGCCAGAGCCACGGGCTTGAGAGATGTAAACAAACCCCGGGGGAGTGGATTCGTTAAGTTGGGAAAAGTCATGGGGTTGTTGCCGTGTCTCGGTTAGACAGTGTGGGATATGGCCAGCCATTCATCCCGGCCAATACCCCCAGGCCGCCAGGTGGAGCCCTCCCTGTAGCGTGGAAGTGCCCCGAATGCCAGCAAGGAATTATGGACAATGGAGTGTTTATTCGCAGCCCTGCTGGATACCATGGGGGCCGCCAGAGGACGCTGCAGGGAGGAGTAAGGACTATTTTCCCTACACCCCTGAAGTATGTCCCAGTCACATGGACAGAAGAAATGACGTGCTTCTGAGAAGAAAAAGAAGAGTTTTTACCTGACCCGGAAGTAATAGAAAGTCAAATGGACTGAGGGACAGAAACACTTCCGGGTCATGGACTATAAAGGACTGTGGGAAATCCCAGACAGACAGGCTGAGTTGGGAGGCAGGGTGACTAAGCGTCTGGGAGTGGATGATTGATTATTGTATTGTGTATTATTATTGTTTATGAGTATTGTGGAGTGAAGGGTGCTTGGTGCACATTATTATTATAAAATAAAGTCATATTGGACTTTTATCTGGTGTCTGGCGTTTGATCCGAGGGTTCAAGGGAGCGATAGTGCCCCTTATCTGTCACAACAGAAAAAGTCAAACTTACGATCAGTGAGGAGATCATGGGTGAGAGGCCCCTTGCTCGTGAGTGAGCGGATGTTCAGCAGACCGAAGTTGAAGAACGGCGTTAGCCGACCGGGCTAGGCTGGATAACACACTGTGGTCAGCGACTCTGCCTAAATTACGTGGAGGATGTCGAGAACTGGACCAGATGGAGTTTATTATTTTCGAACTGTCAGCTTGGATACTCCGGCAGGAGCCGCGGTGGATGTATCTCTGACGGGGGAGGAATACGATGTCTGGTTGGAGATATAGGCCAGTCATCGGTGGCTCGGACAGGTGAAAGCGGAGTTGGAGTAGCTCGGCAGCTGAGTACTGAAGCAGGCCCATCGCAGGTTGGATAGCAAGCAACAGGAGGGGCCAAACAAACACGAACCAAGTATATATCCTACTGGTCCACAGGTTAAGCAAAGGTGCAGACAACCCAGATGTCCGGAGAACAAAGCCAGGTAAGTCTCAAGGCAGGGGTAGGCCGAAAAATAGTCCATACACAGCCAAATCAGCAGTCAAGCTAGAAATCAGTCTAGCTTTAAATGACTGAAAAATAAAACTCAACGAATAAAACTGCCCGAAATGAAAACAGCTGCTTAGTCCATTAGATTGTAAGTTAATCATAAAAAAAGTTAAAAAAAGAAAAAAAAAAGTAAAAAAGTTACCGGAGAGTGTTTGGTATCACAGACTCTAATGTAGAAGACGACGGATACGCCCTATTTGTCTCGTCTTTGGAATCAGTTGAGATCAACATGATTCAACCCATACTCCGTGAAGATCTTCTTAATGAAAAGGGAACTGAACTTATTTTTTCCAAGTTTTGGAAAAGAGATCTTTGAAAGCTCTATCGAGAAGAAGATTTGGCTCGAAGACATCTCCATTCTCCTCCTTAAAGACTTATTGGAGAACATTAAAGACAGACCCAAGAATCTATCTCAATCTAATATACCTCTGGTAAAACCAATACCGAAAAGAGTCCTCAAAAAGTATAATTATAAGAGGACTCAAATCTTGTGCAAAAAGGACACATATCGCACTTGGTGACTGAAATTTTGGATGGCCTCAACCGCAAAAGGTGTGAAACTTCACTAGAGAAAATATATGAACACTTCAATGGGATATGGGGTACTTTTACTGATACCGCCTCTACCCCAATTTTTATCCCAGCCCATTATGGAACAAAACTTTAACAATTGTATACAACATTTGGTTATTATCAGGGTCTATACTCGGGTCTTTTAAAAAGGCCAGAACGGTGCTCCTCCCGAATTCACTGGATAGCCAATAGCTCTTGAATATTAACAACTGGAGACCCATTACCATTGGGTCCCTCATTACAAGACTCTTTTCTAAAATCATTTATGTGAGACTGAAGAAGGGCATAATCTTGAACCCTAGACAAAGGGGGTTTATGGAGACAGCTGGTTGTGCAGAAAACATCCAAACCCTTCAAGGGATTCTTACCTTCCATAAACGTCAGCAGAAACCTTTGGGAATGGTATTTATAGACTTTGAAAATGCATTTGATACTGTATCTCTCTCATACCTTTTTAGAATTCTCAGTATCATGAGACTCGATGCCCACATGTCTCATCTTTTTAGAGACATATATTCTGGTGCTTCCACATCGGTGGAGAACCATGCAGTATGCACAATTGACATAACTATTAAAAGGGGAGTCAAGCAAGGGGGTGCTCTCTCTCCCTTATTCTTTAACATTGCCATTGATCCCTTGATAAACAAATTAGAAAATGAAGGCCATGTCACTCTCCTTGGAGATGCCAACATAATGGCAATGGCTTTGGCAGATGATTTGGTCATCATCAGTAAGTCCTGGGGTGATATGAAGAGGTACCTGAATATCCTTAAAGAATTCTGCAGAAGATCAGGCCTCAAACTACAACCAACCAAATGCAAGGGGTTCTTCTTCACCTGGAAAGACCGAAAGATGGTGGTGAAAAAGACCAATCTTTGGAAAATTGGTGGGACCGAAATTAAAAGGATCTCCACCAAGACTCCAATGACGTATCTGGGCATTACAATCGAGCCAAGAAAGGGCATTATGATGGAAGATCCCGAAACAAGCTTAGAAAAGTGGGTCAACTGTATTGGCAAGGCCCCACTGAAACCATATCAGAGAATTAATATCCTCAACCAATATGCTATACAACGCCTCATCTACCCCTTGATGAAAACTAAATTCAATTTAGCTGTCATCAGGAAAATAGACACATTTGTGCGAAAGACTATCAAATTGTGGTTGCGCCTTCCTCAGTGCACCACAAATGGCCTCCTCTATGCCAGCAGGGCTTACGGGGGAGTTGAGTGTCCTCAAATTGGAGGCCATTGTACTCAAGGCCTCCTTTAAGAATCTTGGTAAAATCACCCTATCACAAGACCATATTTTGAAAGAGACAGCTCTCCAGTTGGAAATTATAGACCAGCTGAAACATCTATGGAAGCTCATGGGAGGTAATATCACATACCTTCCTAATGAAGATACCCTCACCAAAATTTGCAATAATCAGATGCCATCCAATGTCCCAGCCAAATTTCGTGACTGGAGACAGGCGGAGTTTGAAATATGGAAGAAGTTACCTACACAAGGCCAGGGTATTGAGCTCTTTGAAAAGGACAAAGTTAGCAACAATTGGTTGCATAATCATAAAGGAATGAGACAAGGCCACTATATTGCCGCTATTCAGTTAAGGGCCAATGTTTTTCCCACGAGGGAGTTTATTACTAGAGGCAGACAGGAGCCTTTTAACTGAACAGGTTGGGCTTAATAATGAAAAAGACAGAGGGTCATCCAAAAAAAAAAAACTTTCAAAGGGAGAGAAGGCTTAGGGCGAATGGGAGATGGGTGGAGAGTTAATAGTGAAGAGGACAGAGGGTCATGTAGTAAAGCAGAGACAGAGGGTCATGTAGTGAAGAAGAGACAAGACAAGGGGAGTGTGTGTCTGCGTGTGTGCTTTGTTTTGTTTTTTTTTATTATTATTTTAATGTACCCTATAAAATCTGGGACTTAGAAAATTTCTGGGACTTAGAAACTTTTTGGGACTTAGAAAAATTTTCGAAACTGCTACAGCCGGATGTTCTGAGGGGCCAAGGCTAGGCCAGTCGTGTTCTCCCCTGGGCGAAATCTGTCTTGTGCCGGTAGCCCTCCCGAGGCCTCATTTTTGGGTCTGGATTTCTGGGACAGAAACTTTTTGATACTTAGAAAATTTTTGGGACTTAGAAGCTTTCTGGGACTTTTCTGGGTGGGGGGGACGACGACCTGTTGCTGGTCCCTGCCAGCCGTTCGTCGGAGGCGCCATCCGACTGCCTCGTCGGCCTTACCTGGTTGATCCTGCCAGTAACATATGCTTGTCTCAAAGATTAAGCCCTGCATGTCTAAGAGCACACGGGAGTGACAGTGAAACTGTGAATGGTTCATTACATCAGTTATGGTCCCTTTGATCGCTCCACGTGTCCGGCCAGCTTTAGTGACTCTAGATATCCTCGAGCCGATTGCGCACCCTCCCCTCTGAATTTAAGCATATTACTAAGCGGAGGTCCGCAGCGTTCCTGTCATGCAAATCGTTTGTCTGACCTGGGTATCGGGGCAAAAGACTAATCAAACCATCTAATAGCTGATTCCCTCTGAAGTTTCCCTCAGGATAGCTGGCACTCGTTGGTACGCTGTTTTATCTGGTAAAGCGAATGATAAGAGGCCTTGGAGCTGAAATGATCTCAACCTATTCTCAAACTTTAAATGGATAAGAAGCCTGAATCGCTGCCGTGGAGCCATAGCGTGAAATACCACTACTCTTATAATTTTTTCACTCACGCGGTGAGGCGGGAGGGGGAGCCCTGCAGGGCTCTCGCTTCTGGTGTCAAGCACCCAAGCCACCCTCGGATGTAACCCGCTCTGCGGACAGTGGCAGGTGGGGAGTTTGACTGGGGCGGTACACCTGTCACACCGTAACACAGATGGCAGTTTGACTCTGGCCTGTGGCTGTGAAGACCCTGAACTCTGATTTAAAGGTGGTGGTGGAGCTTAATAGTCAAAAAGGCAGAGGGTCATGTAACTTAAAAGAGACATGAGTGGCATGGGGCCCAATGGATTAGCAGATGTCATGTAGACGAGAAGGGCAATGGCTCATGCCACCTGGGAGGCAGAGGGTTGTGTAGCCGAGGCAAGCAGAGGGTCATCTAGTTTGCAACAGAGGCTAGAAAAAATTCACCCCAGGTGCAGAGGGTCAAGCAGGCCCAGAAGCAGAAGGTTATGTAATATGCGAGGCAGATGTAAATCTACTTTTGCCCACCTGTCCCGGCTATATTTTTCTGAGTTCACATTACCCTCTGTGGGGGTCAGCAAAAGTAGCTTTACATTTGTTTGTATGGAAAAAGACATGCAGGTTTTGATTATTCCAGCAAACTCACAACCGTAAACCTACTTTTGCACACCCCTATATATTAAAAATCAACTCTCAAATTAATTTATCTTCATGGAGGACTGCCTCCTTAAAATGACTCTTCAGATATTGTTTTAATTTATCCAGTCTGGAGGGCTTAAAAACATTGCTACTTCAAAAAGGACAATGGAACCAGGTGCAACATCTGTTGCATTCAGTCAGTGGTGCTACTGATTCCCTCTTTTGAATCGTGTTTCTATAAAAACAACAAAAAGGCAAGATGGTTTTAGCAACTTTAAATCATGAACAATTGTTTTAATGAAGCAATCAAATTTGAATTATTTTGTGTATTTTACAATGAGTAATTTCACAAAGCAGCTTAAAATATTTCCAGACCGTAAACCCAGAAAAAAATATTGATGTCAGCACCAGATGAACAAAATAAAAGATTATCTGTTTTGTTTTACACAAATTAAAAATAATAAAATATCAACTTTTAAAAGAAAAGACAAAGCACAAATAGAAATTAAGATTCATTGTAAATTTTACTTCTAGGCCTGACTAAACTAATATTTTCAGCCTAGATTTAAATGCTGACAGACTGTCGGAGTCTCATACCTCTACAGGGGGGTTATTCCATAAATAGGGTGCTTTATAAGCTACTGCTTTATTTTCAGCTGTAGCTTTTTTATTCTACAGACTACAAGATACCCTACTCCCTGTGAGAGTGATTTTAAGGAATTGAAAGGTGACTCGAATTTTGAGGTCCTAACCAAGCAAAGCATTATAGGTGAGCACCAGTACCTAATAATCAATACAAAATATGAGCCAATGTAAAGAAAACAAAACAGGGGTGATATATACTGTGCGTATTTCCCAGCTCCTGTAAGCACTTTAGCCACAGAGCAAAGCATTATGGTGATCCACGTAGAAGTAATAAATACATGGATAAGTTATTTAGCATCATGGAATGCTAACATTCATCTATGTTTCGCAATATTTCTTAAGTAAAATGAATGATACTCTACATAGATTTTGAATATCTGTATCAAATGAAAGATCATAATCTAAACACCCAATTTTATGATTATTGTACTGGGAGTGATAGGGATGCCATCAACAGAAATGTTACATACAGACTGCCTTTTTTAACAGCTTTAACACCAATAACCAGCACTTCTGTTTTGTTAGAATTAATCAATCTAATGTCTACTAGGCAAGCTACTATATTAGAAAACTGAGATGTTTCATGTACAAGACAAGCTGAATATCATCTGTACAGCAACACTGAACCCACCCAGATGGACACCATATTTTACACTGGTTGTCTCAGAATATTCAATGTTTATATGTACAGACTGATCAAGGCCACTTAGATAAGATCTAAACATGCTGAGTTCCTGACAATTTACACCAGCACATTTTTTTCAGTCTGCTCAAAAAAATAAATCATGGCCTATAGTATCAAATACAGCAGTTAGATCTAATGCAATAAGGTTAAAAATGCAGCCATGCTCAGTGGAGTGGAATGCAAATGATTGAATACTTTGACTAAAGCAGTCTCTGTACTATGGTGTTCTCTATAACCTGACTGTAAAATTTCAAAGACATTACCTTTTTTTTTTTTGAAAAAATATACATAACTGTTTATCTACAGCTTTCTCTCAATATTAGAGATACAAGATAGATCACTGGGATCAAGATTTTTTTTTTCTTAAGAAGAGGTTATTAGCCATTGTAACAAGTTTAGGTACATATCCAAGATTTAACAACAAATTTATAATACTTAAATGTAGTTTACCAAAGAAAAGGTAAATTACCTTTAACAAATGTACTAAGAATATGCAGGGATGTAGAAGATTTAGATCAGTTAACAAATGCACCAAATTCTGAATATTCAATTTTGGCAAAGAAATTTTTTTGTTCAGTTTTCTTAAAAGCAACCTCATTTGACACTACCTCACTGGCTGAAAAAGAAAACATTATTTATTATAAAGTGGTCTAGAAATTTCAACCTTATCCCTAGATTACCTTTTCATTAAAAAACGTAATAAAATCTTCACTTCTAAAATTGTTTCATGTAAAAAGAAAAAGCTTCCCCCGCACCAAAAAGATTTAAAAATTAAATAAAAACTACGTTAACATTTCTTAGGAAATTAAAGGATGAATCCAATTTATAAAATAAAATCTATAACAATAAATAATAAAATGGAACTTAAAAGATCTTAACGGATGTTAAAATGTCATCTTAAAGTATGGGGAATTTTCCATTCAACAGAAAAATAGACTGAACTTTGGGCAAAATTTCTTTTTATTATAATATGCTGACAATACAATATTAGGTGTCAATCACCTCAGTTTTTAAGAGCCAAACTGAACAGCACTGTAAGTAATGTTACAGTCATTAACAATTACTTTGCTAGCCAAACAACAGACATACACATACACATAACATTACATTAACTTTTCAAACGGTTTTGAAAAGACTTTTGCAAATTGTACACTTTTTTCTAATAATAACTAGGGGATTCCCCCCACTCACTTCGCTCGTCAACAGCCCCCCCCCCACCCCCACCTGTGCTAAGCTTGCTTGAGTTGTGAAGAGGGGGGCTCAACGCACCCCAAGGAGATGCGGGCGCTCATCCGAAATCCCCTCTTAAATGGTGATACAATGGCAAACAAATACAGAACCTCCTCTTTCCTCGATCAGCTGCTGGCTCGCTGCTGCTGCTGTGCCACATGATCTGCATCTTGCACAGTGCTTCAATCATTTAAAAGCCTGTACAGCAGCTGTCCTACTCTTTGTCTTTTATTTCCAGCCCCGGGCATGGTTAAATCTTTTGGCACAAAGTCGCGTCTCACAGGACATGAGTTCTTGATATTTTTTAGTTTATAATTTAGAAATGGAATAAGAATCTGAAAATCTAACAACATCACATTAAAGTTTGATAAATTCTGAAAAGAATGATCCCAAACATATACATGTAGGTTTTAAAATAAGCCCGATTTAAAGCGTGACATAAAAAGTCACATAAAATTGTTGCACAAAATCATTACACTTTTAGGCTTAGGATTTTATATATATAGAGTAGATAATAATAATAATAATAATAATAATAATAATAATAGTAATAATAACAGCTAATACTAATAGTAATAATAATAGGGACAACAATACCGTGCTGTGCGGCATGGTGGCGCAGTGGGTAGTGCTGCTGCCTCGCAGTTAGGAGACCCGGGTTCACTTCCCTGGTCTTCCCTGCGTGGAGTTTGCATGTTCTCCCCGTTTCTGCATGGGTTTCGTCTGGGTACTCTGGTTTCCTCCCAGAGTCCAAAGACATGCAGGTTAGGTGCATTGGTGATTCTAAATTGTCCCTAGTGTGTGTGTGTATGTGTGCCCTGCGGTGGGCTGTCGGCCTGTCCGGGGTTTGTTTCCTACCTGTGTTGGCTGGGATTGGCTCCAGCAGATCCCTGTGACCCTGTAGTTAGGATATAGCAGGTTGGATAATGGATGGATGGATACCATGCTGCTTTCTGCCATCTTTGAATTTGTTTTGTGCTCAAGAATGTAGAAATCTAGAAATCTTAATGTCACTTATGCCCAGAAACTGCTGGTCTGCAACTGCTGGCCTAGACCTGTGGTGCCAAATAGTGCTGTGGCTCTGCAGGTGAATGATATTGGGGTGACTGTGACTCAATTATTTCTACCTGTCTGATCTGGAATCTCCTCCCACACCACCTTAGGGGTGCACACTATCTCCCTAAAGGACACCTGGGCCAGGTCCGCAAATTTTCTACAACAATGCAGACTAGCCAGCTCCTCCTCCAATTCAGTGACACTGAGCTTGAGATGTTAGGTCAGCTGGCATCTCTTGCAGATGGAGCCCTTATAGACAACTGGCTCCTCCAAGCCATTATCTAAAAAGTCCAGGATCCAACAGAACTTACATTGCTCTGGCCTCATTATTAAAATAAACTCTTTATTTTATTTTATTCAAATTAAATGATTTAACTTATATGGTAAAATTAAAAAACAATTTAAGCAAAAGAAATTAGCTTAAAGAACTGCTACAGTCATTTGACACCTTTTGGCCCCTTAAGTTCTTGTAATCTTCACCCCCTCAACTACCTGCTGTTTGTTCTTCTGTGAGGTTAACTGTACTTTTCCCTTTCTGTTCTCCAAGCTTTGCCCTTCTCTTATTCCTTACTTAAAAACTCTCCACTTGTACCGCTTGTCCTCCTTCGTATTAATAAACCCTTATGTTGTTGTCCTCTTAAGTGCTCTACTTTCCTGACTGCTAAGAACTGTTCAATCTGGAAAAAAAATCGTTTAGTGAATATCTGCTGCTAGTTAATTTCATAATGTCTTGTCTGCTCCTACTGTTGCTTGTGCCTGTGCCTTTAATGCTGGCCACCTGACTGTGTACCGCTGAGCTGTTCCCTTTACTGCTTTGAAGTCATGAAGGAATCGCTGTTCCTATTAGTTATTAAATATTGTTTCTAAGATGCTGGTTATTTACTTAAGATGCTGGTATCAGCTACTGTTGTTTACTGTTCAAATACAAATACAGTGGAACCTCGGTTCACTCTGGTTGTAAACAGATTTGGTCGTGAACCGAAGCAATTTCCCCCATAGGATTGTATGTAAATACAATTAATCCATTCCAGACCATATGAACTGTATGTAAATATATTTTTTTTTTTAGTTTTTAAGCACAAATATAGCTAATTAAACCATAGAATGCACAGCGTAATAGTAAACTAAATCTAAAAACATTGAATAACACTGAGAAAACCTTGAACAACAGAGAAAACTAACACTGCAATAGTTCGCGCTATAGAGCTACCAACTACTGGCTAAAAACACTTTTTTTTAATGAGTTTTAAGCACAGGGAAAAAAAATGAACATTTGAAAAAATCCGTAATTTAATAAACCACCAAGAAAAGTAACATTGCAACAATGCACGCTACGAACCAATCGCTGTAAACAGAAGTGAAAACAAAATCAAGCCCAGTGCATTCTTTAACTGCCTTCCTACCTTATGTGTCCAGCCCCCTCTCTCTCATGCTGCCTGTGTGTGTGTGTGCATCTGTCTCTCTCTCGCACTGCCTGTGTGTGTGTGCGTCTCTCTCTCGCGCTGCCTGTGTGTGTGTGTGTCACGCTCTCTCGCTCTCTCTCTCTTGCTCGCTGCACAGGAAATGCACAGGGAGAGACTGAACATGTACAAACCGAAAGGGAAACTGGCTTGTTCGTATACCGAGTGTGAGGTCGTGAACCGAGGCAAAAGTTTGGCGAACTTTTTGGTCGTAAACCGATTTGTACGTGTACCGAGACATTTGTGAACCGAGGTTCCACTGTAACAAGAACAAGTATATGTAACGAGTTAAACAACAAATGTCAGCAACTTTCAGCTTCTTCTCTTTCATTTGCAAAGATGAAGTCAGCACATCAATACATCTCTCTCATCTGCACTACAAACTATCCCAAGACGCAATCAAAGTAATCTTTAATAAGTTTAATATATAAAAATGCCAGACTTAAAAATGAAGAATCACAAGTAAATTTTTATGCCTTTGTAGTGAATGAATTATTTTCTATGCAATGCCATTTTATTTCACAAAATAGATGGGGCATTATAGAAAATGTTAAAAAAAAAACATAAATAATTGATTTGTAAATTTATTTGGATTTATATTCAAACAAAAACAGCATGAAGAATAAATAAAAAGATATTTCCTGTCATAACTTATCAACTGCATTTTTTATTGAAGATATATATTTATTCTGAAACTGATACCTGCAATATGTTCTACAAATATTGGGACAGGGTAGCTTAGGACAAATAACAATGTGTCAATTTGAAATAGCAAGGTGATATGAAATGGAGGATGTTAAACAGGAGGAGCAATTTTGTTAATAGTATAAAAGAAGTATCCAAAAGAAAAGGCCTAGAAAAGGCCTTCAAGAGCAAGAATGGGTCGGGGCTTGGCAATTTGCCAAGAGATGAATCAGTGAATAATCCAGAAATTTGAGAAGAATATTCCCAAAGACAAATCTGTAGAATTTTGGCCATTTCACACTGTATAATAATAACAATATAAATAAAAGACTCTAGGAATCAGGTCAAATCTCAGTGCCAATGGGCAAACCCGAAACCCGAAAAACGTTTGTGAATGTGCGCAATTTATGTTCCCCCTGAAGTCAATGAATAAAAAATGTTATGCATCTGAAATATATATGATGATATGGACATGGAGACACTTTGCTTAACTCTTGTCAGTCAAAACCATCCACTAGTGCATACACAGACACAAATTAAGGCTTTAATATGCATAGCAGGAGTCATACTACAGCACAGTCCAGAAGGGGTGCTGACATCTGCAGGCTCTGTCTCATTTGAGATGGAAAGTAGCACATTGGAATCATGTTTTGTGGTCAGATTAGTCAACACTTCAAATAGTTTTTGAAAAAAAGCAGCCATCCAAGCTGTTATGAATTATAGATCCAAGCATCCCAGCATGTGTTATGGTATGGGGGTGTGTCTTGCCCATGGCTTGGGTAACTTACACATTTGTGATGGCACCATGATGGTTTCAGTAACTACTTCTTCTTCTGTGTTATTCAAATAAATGTTATGTCTTAAAACTCATAGAACAAAAGTAGCTAAAGCACAAATATGTTCATACAATTTTATACACACACTGAATGGGGGAAAAAAGAAAAACATACACTAATTTGTGTTAAAGTGTCAGCCTCTGACATAGAGTGGGATTATCTTCTTCAAGGTAGGGGCTGTGGGGGTGCTTCCAAAGATGTTTCTGGAAGTCCTTGTAGAATTGAAAAGAGCAGAATTTGAGCCATAGGTTCTGCCAGATTTGTTGGAGATGGCTGAAATATTAGGGGCTGCACAGGAGAAACACTTTCTGGCTTCAGTGGCTCAAGAAGCAGAGGTATTCCTAAAGTATAACATATACCAACTACACTTGGACTTAGGGTAAAAGACGTTTATTACTGAAATGAAGAAATGCAGAGAGACATATATCAAAGTTGGTATATTGATAACACAAATAATCATAATACAGTTTTTCAGGATGATAACAAACAATAGACCATATAGCACATTTCTAAGCAGTGATGTGTTAAAAAAATGCTAAATCAGCAAGGTAATAATATTCTTAAAGTAAAACAGAGGTTGAGTCATGAGCATTCTCATTAACCCTTATCTCAATTTCCAGATTGTCTTTCTTTTTACAGCACAAGCACAAATAATGTTCCTAGAATGAAGGATTTCAGTATTTACATAACTATCTTACCCACTGCTCTACTTACATTTTCCATATTCAAATCTAAAAGTACAAGTACAGATTATCTAATATTATGGCATACAAACAACACTGCTCTTACAAGATAGTGTACGTACCTAAAGTGGTGCAGGACAAGACTCCAAACCAGTGGGGTTGAGACAGGTAGGTTGCAGCCAGATGTAATGCTTCTTGCCAGTCTAAAAATCTTATTTACTCCATTTCATGTAGGACGTGTCCATGCATCTACCTAGGTGAAACAGGAAGATGTTTTCGAAAAGTGCATTCCAGCCATTAAAATCAATGACCTTACAAACCCTTTTGTAGAACACATTACATCCCTTGATCATAGCCAAACTGATCTTTGTGTGTTCTTTCACAGTGTTTTAAAGACTCTTTTCAAAGAGAAAGAGAGGAAGTTAAGCTCATTCTCATATTGGAATCACACCTTTTTCTTCCTTCTGCATTCTCTACTTGCAGGTTTTTCTCACCTACCATCACCTTTTCTCCTTCCATTTGCCCTGGATTTGTTCAATCCTTACCCTCCTATGTACTGTATGTTACCTGCTTTTTCCTTTTCAGTGGCACACCTGATGAAGGCTATACAGTCTTTAACCTTTTCTCCTTTTTAGTGTGAAAATAACCTTTAACTTTGTGCATGTGTGTGTATCATATGATCAATATGCAGGTACCAGACATGCATTTTATCTGATCCAGTAAAACTCCCTCATAAAAGAAAACATTTTTCTTACTACTTATTTTTGCCTAACAGGCAAAGTTTGGTTCAAACACATTCTCTAGAGCAGTACTCTGCAACCTTTTTTCACCTTCACCACATCACAGGCAAAAAAATACAAAAATACAGTAGTTACAAAGTGCATACAAAGAAATTACATTAATTTATTATTTTTTTATTTGATAAATTTAACATCACAGCTAACAACATTTTTAACTTGTATTAACATATCAACTTTTGTTTGATTATGCTTGTGCTTGTTTAAATGAACACAATAGTTTTATATTCATCTTAATATTTGACAGAGCTACTAGAAGTTCTTGGTCATGGTTCTTCAAGCACGACCGCTTATCACTTTTATTAAAACTACAGTTGAAAAACTTTGTTCACATAGATACTTTGTAGAAAACGGGAGCAGAACTTCAGTACATGCAAGCTCCACACAGGAAGGACCCAGGACATGAATCTAGATCTTCTTTCTGTGAGGCACCTGTGCTAACACTGCGCTACCATGCTACCCCAGCACGTATCCAGTCTAGACAAACTCACCAGGACAAGCAGACACAGGACTGCACGTACATCCAGATGGCAAATTGCGTGAACATCATACATTTAGAGGTCACGATGACACTAAGGTTCACACCCTCCGAAGATGTGGATTGTTTATTTTACTTGTGCGACCCAGGAACACACCCAGCCTTGACATGGCATGCACACACTGACACACTGTTATTCGTACAATTCATGGAGAGGAAATGATTAAATATATTAATCAAATAGTTAAAAAAAGGAACACACAATAAATCAAAACTGCAAAAGCAAAGCCTTCCCCATTTGTGAACAACTCTTCTAAAGGAATGTAAAGTTGTATCCTACCAGTTCCTGATACAGTGTGAGGGAAAATTATAAAATGAAAATGCACTCTCTCTTTTGCAATTTCATTTTCAAAGTCTGCACGCAAAAATTTAAATGAAAATTCAATAACCCCATTTGCAATTTCATTTTCAGGCTTAACCGCAATGAAGCTGCAAAAATGAAAAGTAAAAATCAAATAAGCATTGAATTTTAATTTTCCACTTTGCATTTTCATTTTCAAGTTCTCAACATGCAAATAGAGTGAGTCAATGGGCGGGGCTTGCACCACAATTTCCCTCAATTCTTTTCCTGTTGTACTTGTAGAGCCACTTCGATCGATAGAATATTTCTCTGTGACTGTGTTTAATTCACGTGATTTTGATTTTCACTGCGACACCATCTCACAAAATCCGAAGACCTTACATAATTGTAGTTCTGAAGTAATTAATGTGTTATTTAATTACACTATTTAACAGGACAGAGCTTAGCCTTTACCACTTCACAATTTACATTTATTTATACTGAAATGGAAACAGGAAGCTTTGTATTTTTGTAGTATTGTAGCAACTGACAGTACTTGCATCCCAGGAGACTCTGCTGTGCTACAGCTAAAATTAAACAGCTAATTATGACTTAATTTATGTGTATTTTAAAATAGTTTTTGTGTTTAATGTTGGGTTATAGCTTTTGATAACAGGAGTGTTTTATTAAAGTTTAAAAGGGAGGTTGGAGTTTGCCTGCCACCACTAACCAATACTGCCTGGTGCTTTGGCTGTCGCATCTCCAGTGAAGAGATACAAGATCGGCTAACTACTCACCGGCGCGAGGACGGCAGAGACAGTTGGAGCATTCGCAGCAGATATTCAGCATTATGCCCACCAAGCATATTCTCCTTTTTCCGCCTCAGCTCAAGAACAATTAACGCTACATGCTTTCCTTTGCACCTTAGCTCCTGAGAGGCTACGCCTTCAAGTATGTCTCACCGCTCCTCACTCACTCTCCCAGGCTGTCTCTGGAGCTGAATGTGTGGAGGACATTCTAAGAACAAGTGCTGCCATCAATTTGACATTACATTGCACTGCAAGAAGTGTGCAGTCGGGGATAGATAGATAGATAGATAGATAGATAGATAGATAGATAGATAGATAGATAGATAGATAGATAGATAGATAGATAGATAGATAGATAGATAGATAGATAGATAGATAGATAGATAGATAGATAGATAGATAGATAGATAGATAGATACTTTATTAATCCCAATGGGAAATTCACATTCTCCAGCAGCAGCATACTGATACAATAAATAATATTAAATTAAAGAAAGATAATAATGCAGGTGAAAAACAGACAATAACTTTGTATAATGTTAAATGTTAACGTTTACCCCCCCGGGTGGAATTGAAGAGTCGCATAGTTTGGGGGAGGAACGATCTCCTCAATCTGTCTGTGGAGCAGGACAATGACTGCAGTCTGTGGCTGAAGCTGCTCTTCTGTCTGGAGATGATACTATTTAGTGGATGCAGTGGATTCTCCATAATTGATAGGAGCCTGCTGAGCGCCCTTCGCTCTGCCACAGATGATAAACTGTCCAGCTCCATGCCAACAATAGAGCCTGCCTTCCTCACCAGTTTGTCCAGGCGTGAGGCGTCTTTCCTCTTAATGCTGCCTCCCCAGCACACCACTGCGTAGAAGAGGGAGCTTGCCACAACTGTCTGATAGAACATCTGCAGCATCTTATTGCAGATGTTGAAGGACGCCAGCCTTCTAAGGAAGTATAGTCGGCTCTGTCCTTTCTTGAACAGCGCATCAGTATTGGCAGTCCAGTCTAATTTATCATCCAGCTGCACTCCAAGATATTTATAGGTCTGCACCATCTGCACACAGTCACCTTTGATGATCATGGGGTCTATGAGGGGTCTAGGCCTCCTAAAATCCACCACCAGCTCCTTGGTTTTGCTGGTGTTCAGTTGTAGGTGGTTTGAGTCGCACCATTTAACAAAGTCATTGATTAGGTCCCTATACTCATCCTCCAGCCCATTCCTGATGCAGCCCACGATAGCAGTGTCATCAGCGAACTTTTGCACATGGCAGGAAGGAAGGAGGAAGGGCTGTACACTTCAGGGCCTAGATTTCACACCAAAACATGACATACGGACAAAAGTGGAAATTTGCACATGCACAAAACCATGCGTAAGTTAACTTCCATACACTTCCACTAAATAAATCCCAGTCAGCATGAAAAGTAATGCTTCTGCAAGCGCCTAACGCCCCATCCCAGAATTTCACATATTTTAATATGCAAATCAATATACCGTACATAGCCCTTTCCGTTCAGTGTTCAGTTAAAAGACAATGGAAAAAGCACGTGAAAAAAAGAATTTCAGCAAATGTGAAGTTGAGGCAAGGAAAAGCAGACTATTGGTTGGCTTAAGCAGTGGTAAAGAAACGCAAAAGGTCAAGTTCAGAAAGTTGCACAGTGTAAGTCAAGTCAAGTCAAATTGGTGAGCATGCACTGGTACAGTGCATTGCCTCACCCACCACACGACAAAACAGCTTGGGATCCTGGTTGCAGACACGTGGTTTAGCCCCACCCTCTGGAAATTACCCTCTCTCTGCTGTAGCCATGTGTTCCGTGGTCATCCCCTAGGCCTGGTCCAGCCACTTTGATCCTAGACAATGATGATTCTGCGAGATCATCGTTGGGGAATCATGCAACACGGTCATAGTGACATGCCTGATGCTTAGCGAGTTGCTCCTGCAATGAAGGTGTCATGGCAGTAATAGCTTCCTTTAACTTAGCTTCTGCTCCTCGAAAATTTGTACCTCTGTTAGACAGAAGTATTCAGCAGGCTGGCCTCTTCTTGACACAAACTGACGGAAAGCCATGAGAAATGCATCAGTATCTAAATTTTCAATTAAATCTAAATGAACACAACGAGTAGTCATACATTTGAATATAATTCTCCAACGTTTTTCCGTCCTCCGGCCAATTTTCACCGTAAAGGGACCAAAGCAATCAACCCTTGTGGACCAAAAGGGTGGCTTAAATAGCCGTAGTCGTGCTGGAGGTAGATCCACCATCTTTGGAGCCTGAGTGGTGGCACGCCAACGCTGGCATTCCCTACATTGGTGTTGATGTTGTCTGATAGCCTCGCGACCCTTTAATATCCAATATTTTAGTCTTACCTCTGCAAACACACGCTCTGGCCCTGGATGCAATAGGATGGATGCCTTCTTCATCAAAACCCTCTATTCTTCTTAGCCAGCCACTGACTCGAATGAGACCCACTGTATGGTCGAATTCTGGTGATAATGTCCTCAAGTGACTGCTTAGAGGTATTTCCACTCCTGATTGAAGATTCTTGACTTCTACGGGGAAACTGCTCTGTTGAGCTCTTCTTAGGAAATCAACTTCCGTCTCTCTCCAGGTTTCTGCTGAGCAATTAGCACTTGGATTCCCATCAGCCGCCCCATGAAGATCTTGGATGGTAGCCTTAACTAAATCATTCCAAGACTGGAAAAAACTGGGATCTGGAAGTCTAATGTGCTGCTCCATTACAAGATTTCCACAAAAGGTGGCATTACTCATTTCGGTGGAGTTCTCAGGTGGGCCAGTAATCAAGGAACATGGCCATTCGTTAATAGGCTGTTTGAGAAAGGAAGGTCCATTCCTCCATCTGTTTAACAGCACAAAGCTCTAGACGAGGCATTGAGATTTGCCGTTTGGGGGCTACCCTGGACCGAGCCATCATGAAGATAACATGTATTCCCCCCTTTTCATCTTCAGTATGTAGATAAGCAACAGACCCATATAATCGCTCGGAGGCATCACAGAATACATGTAAGTCTCTCTTAGCCCCGGGAGTATCAGCACATGGTGGGATGTGGCAGCAAGGCAAGATTACATGCTTTATACTGCCTAGCTCCTCCACCCAGGAGGGTGCACAAGGGTGTCAGGGGTAATGTGATCATCCCCACCACTTTCAGTCTTCCAAAGGTCTTGTACCAGAACCTTGGCTCGTGCTGTAAAGGCAGTGAGAAACCCCAGTGTGTCATACTGGCTGGCAAGTACCTTATAAATGTTCCACTTAGTTGGCTCATTGCATTCAATTGGGCAACATCTGTAACCAAGACTGTCTATGGCACAGTTCCAGTGGAGACCTAGTGTTGGCTCTAGTGGCTCTTTGCCATGCTGTGAAAGCCACAGTACAGAATTCTCTGATCTGGCCTCATCTGGGAGATGTTGAATGACTGATGCGAAATTGCTGGCCCACTGCCTAATTTCAAAGCCACCTGCAGAAAGATGTTGACACAATTTATCTACTAGCTGCTTGGCACTTTCTATACATGGTAGGCTGTACAGACAGTTATCCACATAAAAAGCTTCATTGACACAATTCCACACCTCTTCATAGCCTTCCTGATTGTCCTGAGCATGCTTTCTCAATGCATATGTTGCACAACAAGGGCTACAGGTTGTGCCGAAAGGTAAGACTTGCCATTCATAAACACTTGGTAACTTATCACGGTCCATATTCCTCCATATAAACCTCAGTAATGACCTGTCAGAAAGTAGCAAACATATCTGATGAAACATAGCATTGATGTCACCAGATATGGCAACTATATGCTGGCGAAATTGAAGAACTCCCAGTAATGAGTGTCCAAAAGTTGAACCCTGCAAACAGATGATTATTTAAGGCAAGTCCGTCCCTCTGATAGGAGCAGTTGAATACAAGACTGCATTTACTGTTATGCTGCACCATATGATGTGGTATGTACCAAGCCTCTTCATGTGACTTCATTTCTTTTTCTGTCAGAATTCTGACATGGCCTGCATCCACAAGCTTCTGGATGTGCAGAGTATGTAAGTCAGCCAAATATTGATCTTTCAGAAGACACCTTTCTACACGTCTGAGGTGGGGAAGCATAGCTTTTGGAGAATCAAGGAAGCATGGACTTCTGAAACGTATCAATAATGGGTTGGCATATCTTTTGATCCCATGGACCTCAACTCTCACAGTCTTTGTTTCAAGCAAGTCCAGGGCTTGTTGGTCTTGCTTGGACTGGGTCACCTGCTGCAGGTTCAGATAGGGTAAAGTGTCGGTCTGCCAAAGCCGCTCTAAATTTCTTATCAGTTCAGTTGTGGAGGATGAGACATTCATCAGTATACATCTTTCATCTTGTCACTGTCCTTGGATTAGACCTGCAGGCCCTTGTAGTGTCCATCCCAAAGCAGTGCGGACTGCAACAAGTGCATTCGGTGGACCAAAATTTACTGGTTGAATCGGCATCACCAGTTGGGGAAAATCTGAGCCTATCAGAAGCAAAGGACAGGCCCGGTCTATTTGGGGTAATGGTACATGGCGAAGATGCAGGTAGCGCTTCTTTAACTCGTTAATAGGGTATGAGTATTCTGACAAGCACAGACTGTTTGCAGAGAAGGCCCATTGAATGGTATATTTCTTGTTGGGTTCATTTACCGAAGAGACTTCAAAGTTCACTGCATTACCAGGAATCCGAATAATATCCTGTTGGACTGCTCTAAGAGTCATCACCTCCGGAGTTTGGGGTAGCTTTAGTGTGCTGACTGCCGCAGTCATGATAATGGTCCTTTCTGATCTATCATCTAGGACAGCAAAGGTCTCAACTGAACACCCAGCATAGTGTACTAGAATCTTCACGACTTTAAGTAGCAGTTGATGCGGACGTCTGTTCCGGTCAATGTATATGGCATCAGGCTTGACTACAGTCATGAGTACACTCTGACCTCTTCTCTGCTAACAGTATCATGCAGAATCGTAAGGTAGAGCTCCTTGCATGTGTTGCATGGCTTCTTCAGCGTGAAGGAGTCAGGGGTGTGTGTACGGCCACATTTTCAACAACTCTCGTTATCTCTTATCCAGTTGGCAACCTGTTCAGCACTTAACTTCTTAAAGTCTGTGTAGGAATTCAGACAGTGCTCCTTGTTATTGCAGAACAGGCAATAAGGTTTGAGCTTTTCATTGGACATTTTAAGTGAAGGAGAGGACTGAGGATTCTGTTGAAATGCAACTGCCTCAGCATTATAATAAATTGTGTTGGTAGGCTCTGTTCTCCGGACTGAGAATGTATTCTCCTTTCTGCCATTCTTCAATGTCTTCCCCCGATACAGGGCAGCAGCTTGTTCTGAAATGCGTTTAGCACGGGACTTGGTTTGTAGCCAGATTGAAAGGTCCTGCAGTGTGTAGGTACAGTCTGCTTTGGACTGTAATATTCCTTGAGCAAAGCAATATTCCACAAATCCATCACAATAACTAGGGGGCAACTTGCTGAAAAGCTGATCCACATGTGATCCACACCTCAATTCGTAACCACCTTCTCCTTCCAAAGCCTGAAGCATACCAACCAATGAATGCACCGAAAGGGCAAAGTCCTCAAATGCTTCGGTATCCCCAAATTTTATAGGTGAGGCATTAAGTATTGTTCCTGTTTCACTCTGAACTAGCTGCCTTGGTTGACCATATTTCTCTTTCAGCGCTTGCAGGGAAATCGATTATGGATTTGGGCGATGCATATACGCTTTGGCCAATTTGTGTGCACCAGGAAATTTCAAACATCCAAGCAGCACTTGGTATTTGTACTGTTCAGTTAGATGGGGATGGCCATTTAAAAGACTGTCTAGTCCCATTTTGAAGACAGCAAAATCATTCTCTTTGCCACTCTCAAAGCATGGCAGTTTTGGCTTAGGAATCCCACATGATGAAGCAATAAGCAAGTCCATCATATTGGGTGTGACTTGTATTGAAGGGGCATAGGCAGATGGCTTTGACAGAAAGGGTGATTCTGCAGGCATGTCAGAAATCGTAGAAGGGACATCCACCAGCTGGAAAGGCTGATGTACAAGTCGTGGACCCCCAGGCAGTTGGTGCCTGGCATTTCCACTCTGCATATTGTTTGTTACATGTTGGATTGGTGTATTAATTATAGGAAAACTAAAATCCTGGTGGTTTGGGACATTATTGTTGCAGTAGGGACCCTGGCACTGTCATTCTTATTTCTGCCTCTTAGGTCTAATGGATAGGACATGGTGAAAGGCTCTGCATTCACATTAAGCAAATCTTTAGTTGGTGCTGACAAATTTGAGAAGTGCTTTGGGATCTGGGGAACAGTAGGGGTCACAATCCCTTTGCATTCATTTTCCATAACAAATGAAGAAATCATTTGTGCTTCTTCTAAGTCCTGTTCAGCCCTTTGGAGACATCGCTGCTGGGCTATAGCCTCTCTTTCCTTCAATGCTTCTCTAGCCTGACTGTCCAGTAGTCTACATCGCTCATCTATTTTAAGGTCTTCCTCTATTTGTTTTCTGAGTTCTTGCAGTTCCACATATTTCCTTTTTTCTCTAAGAAAGGCAGACTGTGTATTGCTCAATGACAAATACGTAACATTACTACGCTGTGAATTTACAGTGTGTTGTGACCGCTCATTGTGACCTTCATGGGAACCCAAAGCCGTCTGAGGAATATTCTGTTGGGATATTGAGCAGCTTGTAATAGAGTGTGCCTTTTGTCTTGATGGGTAATATCCCAACTCATAGGCTCCTAGCTGGGGTGGAGGCAAACTGACTGCGTGCATCTGCAGCAGATCTTGTTTGGCAAGTGCATTCAGGAGGGTAACTCGTCTCAGTACATAAAACAGAAGGACTGACCTGACCAGCTACTGAAGGGTTAACATTTCCAGCCGTATTGATTAGGTCCGCCTTATCTGAAGTGTTATTTTGAAGAGCAGGGCTCAGCTCATCAGTGCTTTGCTCCTTATCCATCTGCCTTTGAACTTTATCCTTGTAAAAGAACATCCAGCTCGAAGGACCATAAAAATGAGAGCTGGCCTCAGTACGACAGGCTGGTGTAAGAAATGCGGGTGAGATAAAGTCCAAATGACAGTAGACATGATCAGATGTATGGCCATGGGAGGTGCCGCTTTTAACACCACAGTGGTACAACTTTGTTTGTAAACTCCCCTTTCCAATATCGAGGTAAGGATTAGCTTCAAACACAATCTGAACTCTGAAAGTACGTTAATTCCTGTTGCTGTGGTCTGTAAACAAAATTAAATACATACACTAAGTTACAACGTTACATACAAGTACACATTTTAACCCTTTAACCGCCAACTCCCTAAATATTCCCCAAGCCAGGCGAAATCTGAACAATTTTCGTTTTTTTACTTTTTTACATTTTTTTTACATTTTTTACATTTATTCAAGCAGTATTGACCACTAAATGGTGTGCAAGTTGCCAGTGTACACACGAAATCTATAAATGTAACCTGAATTCTCAGCTAAGCAAAACATCTTGATACCAAACCGTGCCCTTTTCAATGGTAGATACTGTCGAAACTGTAAGCGGCCCTTCCACGACAATAAACTTTCATCAACTGCAACTGACGGTCCTGGCATGTAGGGCAACTGAAATGCTTCAAATAAATGATCAATCAAAGGACGTAGCTTGAACAAGTGGTCGCGGTTTGGATCTTTCTTATCTGGCTCGTTTCTGTTGTCATTCAAATGAAAGAATTTCAGCAGCAAAGAGAATCGTTTACGTGTCATGACAGCTGCAAAAATAGGTGTTGCATACATAGGATCTGTAGACCAGTACATCTCAATATCTGGTTTTCTGATTATTCCCATCAACAACAAAATCCCAATGAATTTTTTCATTTCGTTTTCATCAGTGTCAAACCAAGCACAAACACGGGAATGTGGAGGTAAATTGGGATTTTTCTCAATAAACTGTGCTGCATACAGATTTGTCTGATGAACAAAATGTCTGATCAAATCAGGTGACACAAACAGCTCATAAAACTGCTCAGCAGTGTAATTGTTTACATCAACAATAAAGCCACACGTTCCCTCAAACGAATGCAGAAAAGGTAGTTCACCACGGGCAGCAGCCCAGCTGAGATGCTGGGGATACACCCACTCAGCGCCGTCATCCAATGCGTCTTCATTCACAGTATCATGCAGCGCACGTTGCTGCTCATCACTGTCGCTAAAATCTTCTTCAGAACTGCTACAATCATGATCAGAACTGTCCAAAATCGCCTGCAAAGCCTCACTTGAAGTCAGTTTACGTTTCGCCATATTCACAGCTGTTACATGCGAATCACGTCACATGACTGGCCAAAACAACCACAGACTTGTCGAAATACAACGTAGTAATAATACCCACGCCAAACCGTCAGTTATACTACTTGCCAGGCATTCATATAACCACAGGCAAATGTGCCGGATAATTCCGGCAGTATGGCGTTAGCAATAAAACAACGGTGCCGGATATATCCGGCAGAGGGCGGTTAAGGGGTTAAATACTCTGCACGTGTAATTTTAACAAACATTTGAACCTCTTTATATCAAATTATCTATAATAGACTTACTTTTCCACAAAGACGCACAGCATTAATGGCTCAAGTGATAGGAGAAAAGGACAAACTATTCTCACAACGAGGAACGAAAGACGAGCGAAGCCTGAACTTTCACCCGGAAATATGTAAGAAAAGTTCTACAAGTGTTTCTAATATTCTGCCATTAGAGGTCGCAATTCAACCTGACAAAGGACCGTCTGACGGTACCATTGTACCATGATATCCAGCAACCTAGAGGAGATCCTGCGAACCCTCAGGATGTCCCATAGGGCAGCTCGATCAACTAAGTTGAATGCTTTACGAAAATCAACAAAGGCTGAAAAGAAACTCTGCTGATATTCGTGTTTGCACTCCATGAGATCCCTTAATGCTAAGATGCAGTTGATGGTAGACTTCTTAGGCATAAGATCAGACTGCTCCGGTCACTGGTAGGTGAGCAAGTGATCATGGATCCTATTGAGGATGACCCTAGCAAGGACCTTACCCAGCACCGAGAGCAGTGTTATCCCTCGAGTCGTTGCCCACTGTCCGAGTGTCATACGGAAGTGCATTAGGGTACAGAGAAAAGAAAAAATAGGGACACAGTGAAAAAAACGTCAAATGTTCACTTCAATTGCATAGTTTATTTTGTCATTAAAGTAGAATGTCGTAAACTTAATCTTAAAATCAATGTTTAATTTACTACAGTTTCTCAGGTCCCATCATAACTAAAGTGGTACGTTAAATGCTTTGTATTGTATCTGTTCTTCTATGTACTCTATGTGTGTGAATCACTACATGCTTCTTAAACAGGCTTTCTCTTATGCTGACAGAACACATTACATTCATGACATTTCAGCTCTCTGAACAATTTAAATACTAAGATGTATACTTGATATCATTTTCATAATGATAGGAATTAAAGCATGAATTAAACATGGGGGCATGGTGGCACAGTGGTAGCGATGAGCAACAGCCCCGTCCAGAAATTGTTCCTGCCTCCTGCAAGATGCTTGCTGCGCCATTCGCAACACTCGATTAAATAATTTATTGCAGCAGTACTGTCTCTTTCAAATGTACTAACCCCCAATTCCTGTCCTTCCTTTTCTTTCACCAAGTAACCAATCACCACACAATCAGCTTTGTAATAAATGTCAAGCCATCTGTAAGCTTAGAACACCAATTCTTCAAAACTTTTAAGAAACATTGAAATATCTTCGTTGTACGTGTTTAATTATACCATCCATCTATCCATCCAGGGTCGTGCCAGTCCCAGCAAGCATACAGTTCAAGACATGAACAATCCCTGAATGGGGCGCCAGCTTATCGCTACCACTGAGCCACCGCACCCTCACATGTTTAACTATTAACAGTATACATTATTTAAATGAAGTTAAAATTGATTTGTATAATGTAATATACATACATACTTTACTGCATTTCATCTTAAAAATATCAAGAGTTCCAAGAAGATAGCGCTTGGAAATCTAATATAGAACTACTGATATACTCAACTTAGAAGCCAGTTGCCATCATATGTAAATATGCGCTTTCTTCTATTGAATTGAATTCCTTTGTTACTGTATGGTACAAAGATATTCAATATGCAAATCCTCCATAAACTTATTTTCCAATAAAACGATAAAATAACAGTAATAATAATATGATAAAAACAAATGAAAAATATACAATATGAAAGCATGTACATATAGTGAAATGGTTCATAAAGTGGCTCAGGTTACACAATATTACAACTGTAGTCCAAGTTTTCAGTGAGGCAATTGTATTTATAAGTACAAACAGTTCTACCGGGAGCACTTGGAATAATTGAGTGCGTTTAGAGCTCTTGGAATTAAACTGTTTCTGAACCGCGAGGTCCCTACAGGAAAGGCTCTGAAGCAAATAGACTGCGCATGGCTGAGGCCGCTTGTGCTAGATGCTGTATCCTGATAACAACAACAAAATTTATTTACAAATAATGCAGCTCAAAGTGCTTTACATGATGAAGAAAGAGAAAAATGACAAAATAAATAAGAATTAAAATAAGGGAACACTAATTAACATAAAATAAAAGTAAGGTCCGATGGCCAGGGAGGACAGAAAAAACAAAAAAAAAAAAATCCAGACGACTAGAGAAAAAAATCAAATCTGCAGGGGTTCCAGGACACGAGACCGCCCAGCCCCCTCTAGGCATTCTACCTAACATAAAGGACCTCAATCAGTCCTCGTTGTATTCAGGGTTCTCATTGAAGAACTTGATGATGGTCATGTGGACATCTGGCCTTTAACCCATCAACGTAGGGACATCACAGTGCTTTGATCAGGTGGTGGTGGCACAGATCCCCACCACAGAAAACCGGAAAAAGAAGAGAAAGTAGGGGTTAGTATAGATTTTGAATATGAATACCATGAATAATAATGATAATTAATTGAATATGCAGAGCATGAGGATTAAACTAAGATGAAGCTATGAGAAAGCCATGTAAAAGTAATGTGTTTTCAGCAGTTTTTTTAAAGTGCTCCACTGTATTAGCCTGGCGAATTCCTATTGGTAAGCTATTCCAGTGTAGCGCCTCCCTCTTACTATGGATAAGGAGCCCGCCACACACAAAAAACTCCTATTCTTAGGAAAAGTAATTATATTATTTAAGGAACTCGACAGAACCTGAGCACCTATTTGAAGTCCCCAGAAGGAGTTGTTTAAGAATTTATACAAAAAAAAGAAAAATAATCACCCCCACAAGTATTTTAAAAAACAAAAGAATATTTATAAATCAAATAAATCCTAATTAATAAGTCCCCCTTTTACCCTTCTATAAATATACAAAAAGAAATCCAGAAAGAAAGCAAGAAAACACAGAAAAAGAAAAACCCAGGAAGAGAAACAAATATAACCTACTTATCAATACCCCCAACTAATTCACAGAACATAACCGACTAAATACACATAAATACCCATATATACAAATATACACAAATATGAATCAGACACCCGCTCACCCAATCCACCCGTGATCCCCAGTCCCTTTTATATTACACTCTTGTCGATAAAGTCTTAATCCACCCGGCCTGGGAAGTCTGTGACAAATCCAGCAATCCAGTCAGTTAAACTTCGCTGACTCGTACACTGTAGTAAAAGGTAATTAGAAGTAATCTCACCGGTCTGGCGAACGATTCCTTGACACAAGCTGAATCCGTAGCACCCGGTTGTTTCGCCGTTAGCGTCCTTTAATGGCCGCCGCCCGCAGCACAAATGTAAAGTGAAGCCGTGAACTCCAAGATTATTACCGATTAGCCAGAGTTCCTTTTCGTTGAGTCCAATCGGTATTACAATGGAGCCTAACGAGCTTTTACCGTTAACTCCTTTACCAAGTCACTTTCCCAAGTCCTTCCTTAAATCGACTTTAACGCACCTCTCCTCTTCCTTTAAACTTTCTCGACCTCCTTCCCTTTTTTTTTTTCCTTTCTTTAATACGTGCCTCCTCGCCTTTTAAAGAGGGTTCTTCCTTACGTCACACCCCAGTTCATTTTGGCAAGGACCCCCAGGCATTGTTTGGACCCCTACTCCCCTTAAAGAGATATCCCACAGACATTACTTGCATTGGACATCACCTTTAAAGGGCAAGCGGCAGAAACAGTTAAAAGCACACAAACAAAACAATATGTGACAACCGTTACACCAGAATTTAGGTACATAACAGCAGAAAGCCACCTCACCTCTTCTTTTAAGTTTAGCTCTTGGAATTCTAAGCAGACACTCATATGAAGATCTAAGGTTATGATTTGGAGTGTAATGTGTAAGACATTCTAAAATATATGATGGAGCGAGATTATTTAAGGCTTTGTAAATCATAAGCAGGATTTTAAAGTCAATTCTAAATGACAAAGGTAACCAATGTAGTGACATCAAAACTGGAGAAATGTGCTCAGATTTTCTTTTCCTAGTTAAGATTCTAGCAGCTGCATTCTGCACTAGTTGCAATCGATTGATGTCTTTTTTGGGTAGTCCCGAGAGGAGTGCGTTACCGTAATCTAGTCTACTG
Source organism: Erpetoichthys calabaricus (assembly GCF_900747795.2). NCBI lineage: Eukaryota > Metazoa > Chordata > Cladistia > Polypteriformes > Polypteridae > Erpetoichthys > Erpetoichthys calabaricus. Next base: position 159,270,271 of record NC_041397.2, on the reverse strand, counting down.
ACAACAAAAGCGTGAACTAATTTCTTAGCATCTTGCAGTATTATAAGAGGTATAACTTTTGCTTTATTTCTTAAGTGAAAAAATGCTGTCCTAGTTATCTGATTAATATGTGATTTAAAGTTCAGGGCAGAGTCAATAGTTACCCCTAAATTCTTTACCACTGTCTTGACTTTTAATCCTAATGCTTTAAGTTTATTTCTAATAACCTCATTATTGCCAATCACTAAAATTTCTGTTTTCTCTTTACTTAGTTTGAGAAAATTACTACTCAGGGTGGCGAAGTGGGTAGCACTGCTGCCTCACAGTTAGGAGACCTAGGTTCTCTTCCCACGTCCTCCCTATGTGGATTTTGCATGTTTCCCCATGTCTGCGTGGGTTTCCTCTGGATACTCCCATTTCCTCCCACAGTCCAAAGACATGCAGGTTAGGTGCACTGGCGATTCTAAATTGTCCCTAGTGTGTGCTTGGTGTGTGCGCGTGCGTGTGTGCGCGTGCCCTGTGGTGGGCTGGCGCACAGGGTTTATTTCCTGTGTTGGATGGGATTGGCTCCAGCAGACCCCCATGACCCTGTAGTTAGGATATAGCGGGTTGGATAATGGATAGCTGGATGGAAAATTACTACTCATCCATTTAGAAACACAAGTAAGACATTGTGTCAGTGAATCAAGAGAGTCGGGTAAGCCTCTTTCCGATCAACTGCTGTACAGCTGTGATTCCACACTCAGATGCAGTGGGTTAAAATACTCTTAGTGGTGTACTGAGAGTAACAATGCTAAAGCAGCTATGGCATTTGGAATAGTTTGGCCATTCTGTGTGCCATTACATTGTTACAGGTTTATTACAATCAGATGCCTTAAACTAATAAACAATATGCGGTTAATTTCAGTGTATTTGATATAGCCACGTCAGGGATGTGAATCTATAAAATAAAGGGAAACCACACAGAAGCAGTAGCACTGCTTTGATGCTGTGTGCCGCCAGTTTCCAAAACCGAGCCGAAAACTTGCGTATGCAATGTTTTGAGCTGGCGTGAGAATGTGCGTGGCTTTACACTAAGTTAGTTTTTATATATTGCAAAGTGAGTGTGGAAACAGGCATACGCAACATTTTTGTATGTACGCACAGTTTATACATGAGGCCCCGGAATCCTCTGTTCAAACGGCAGTGGCAAATGGAAAAAAGGCAACCAGATGCCATCGCTGCGCAAGAAGATGTGGGAATACCACAGAAACAAGCACTCTTAATGTCTGGAAAACTTCCAACAGATGGCGTAATGATGGTAATGCCAATTCTCCACCAGTTAGTCTCCTTTCACTATACAGCAAGTATAGTGGAGAATTCCACGTTACCTGGAATCTAAAATATGTTATGGACTTTTGCTCACCATTTCTCTTGTGTGCCCAGGTGTAATGCCCACACAGAATGCAGTCATCCTGTGGAGGCCAACAAATGTCACCTTGCGCACTATCATTGGAGCACTGACAGAAATAAGAGGGAGGCGAGTTCTGGCTTTATGGTGGCAGGAAAATAGAGCAGCAGCCCAGCAACTACAAGAAATGGTGGAGGCTGGTATCGTTGAACCATCTGACAGTCCATGGGCAGCACCAGGCAACTTAATAATGTGACCAGGAAGGACGGGTACCCAATTCCATGCATGACGATGCACTTGATCACATTGCCAGTTCCCAGTGGTTTTGCTCACTGGACATGAGAAGTGGGTAATGGCAGGTGGAACTGTCACCAGAGTCTAGGCCGAAAACAGCTTTCTCCTTGGGTGAGGGTCTGTGGCAATTCAAAGTAATGCCATTTGGCTTGTGCAATGCCCCCTCCACCTTTGAGTGCCTAATGGAGAGGGTCCTTCCTGGTATTCCCCCAAGCGTTGTCCATTGTCTACCTGGATGACCTTCTTGTCCACTCCTCAACGTTTGAGGGAGCAATCCGGAATCTGAGAGAGGTATTCTTAGCCATTTCAAAAGCTGACTTGTGTTTGCACCCTAAAAAGTGTCACTTGCTCCAACAGAAGGTTCAGTTCCTTGGCCACATTGTGGGTCCCAACGGAGCAGCCACTGATCCTGTCAAGGTCACTGCTGTTTGAGAACGCCAGCTCCCTGTAACATCAATGAAGTGAAAAGCTTCTTGGGCCTTATTTCATACTACCGCCATTTTGTTCAAGGCTGTGTCACCATTGCAGCACCCGTGCAACGTTTGACCAATAAAAACCAGCCATTCCAGTGGGACAATGAGTGCAACACTGCCTTTGAGGCACTGAAAGAAGCTCTTGTGAGTGCTCCAGTACTGGCTTACACAAATCCCAAACAATACCTTCATTGTGGACACGGATGCCAGTAATGTTGGAATCAACATTAACCTGGCTCCTAAGTTTCAAGGAACCTGAAGGCTAAATGACTAGGTGGCTTGAGAAGCTCCAAGGGTTTGATTTTCAAGTACAGCATAGAGCAGGAAGCCAGCATGCCAACACCGACTCTCTGTCTTGCCACCCTTGTGCAGAAACTGACTGCCACCACTGCTCACAGATGAAAGGAGGTGAACCATTTTTGACCACTGCATCTTGTCTCCAACTTGATTCGGAGCACTGGATCCAGCTGAAATAGGCAGAGCACAACCTGCAGGTCCAGTGGGTTGAGTCTGGAAGCACCCCAGATCACAGATGAGTACCACGGCAAAGGCCTACAAGTCTCAGCTTAAGAGCCTTGCCCTACTCAACAACATCTTATATCGCAAATGGGTGGAGCCTACCCAGGGAGCAATGCTCTGGCAGCTTGTGGTTCCTCCAGCACTCCAAAAGGCCACCACCATGACAGTTGAAAAGCTGGTAGCCAAAACGTTTTGCCGGTTAGGGGTACTGGAAAAACTCTATAGTGATCATGGGAGAAATTTCGAAGCTCAACTGTTCAAAGTGTGTCTGCCAGCTAATAGGGGTGCACAAGACCAGAGCCACACTCCTACATCCCCAAAGTGATGGGTTGGTGGAATGCTTCCACCGAACTTTTACCACCCAGCTGGCTATGCTCAAAACGTCCACCCACCAACAGGACTGGGACCGATGTCTACCATTGTTTTATGGGCTTACCGCTCGGCCGTTCAAGAGTCGACCAAATGCACACCAGCAGCCCTGATGTTTGGTCGTGAGCTCCGTACTTCAGTTGACCTTGTCATTGGGCGGCCTCATGAAGAAGAGATTCTTGGTGCACCTGGTCTGGAGTATCTGACCTGGCTCTGGAAACAGTTGGAGACAGCCCAGGAATTTGCTAGGAGCCACCAGACGTAAGCAGAGGCCAGAAAAGAGCTTATGACCACCAGTGTCTGGGGTGACCTTTTGCTCATGGAGACCAGGTATGGGTGTTTAACCACCATTGCAAAAAGGGATTGTGCCCAAAACTTGCCAGCCACTAGGAAGGTCCAAGTATGGTCCTGGAGAGACTTTCTGAAGTAGTTTATAGCATCAAGATGCCCGAAAGGAACAAGCTAATGGTGCTCCATCAGCTGGCACCTTTTAAACGCAGAAGAGCACCAGAAATCCCCAACATCCCACCAATGCACTTGGCAACACCAGAGCCGAGAGACCGAGCCTTCCCGTGGACCCCAGCGACTAAGATGTCCTCCACGCTGGCATCAGGATTTTATTGTGGACTGCGGGGGTGACGAGGATGACTGGGTGGGGGCGATGTAACGACGGACAGCACTGACGTCCCAGGAGGGTCTGCGGCACTGCAGCTAAAATTAAACAGTCAATTATGATTTAACTAGACAAAGAGCCCGTTTCAACAACGTAAGATGAAACCAGGCACGAGTTTGTGTCAGTAGTGTATGAAGAACAAATGATAAGTAACGAAGAAGTTGTTTTGTAATGATTGTAGTCCGCTTTACTCATTACTGTACAGGCTTGAACTGTTAGCTGATGAATTTTCCAGGCCTATAGTATAATATTGAATGATGAATGTTCCAGTACGATATGGAATAGTAATAAGTATAAGCACCACAAACCTGATATAGGTGTATTGAATGAATGCGTAATTGAATCAGAATGCGTAATTAGGCCTCGAGCTGTAGTCGAAATCGCCTTTCAGGCCTCTAGAGCTTTAATCGAAGTCGCCTTTCTCTTTGAATTGTTGCGGCCATAAATCCGCCGCCTGCCGTGATGTTGGGGTTGGATGTCAGTCTCATAAGGTTTTTCAGGCAGCTGCGCAGAAGGCGACTGCGCATTTGGCTTCGGACGTGCGCAGAAGGCGACTGCTCATTCGGCTTCAGATGGACGTGAGTGAGTGAGTGAGGAGGCAGGCGAATTATGAATTAAGATTTATGTTGCATTATAAAATAGTTCTTATGTTTAATGTTAGGTTATAGCTTTTGGTAACGGGAGTGTTTTATTAAAGTTTAAAGGGGAGGTTGGAGTTTGCCTACCACCATAACCAATGCTGCCTGGTGTATGAGTCCAGGTATTGGGACTAAAGAGGTGTGCTGAGGATGAATGTTGCTGTTTTGTAGTGATTGTGTTACGTGAATGTACAACTCTACCAGTATTAAAAAAAGTGTTTTTATACATTGAGTGTGTCTATGTGTCACAGTATTATATTGTAGAGTTGGCGCAGAGTTTGGCAAAGGCTGGATTCGCTGCACTTTACATGGTTCTTTGAGTGGCTTTCTATCCTTAAATGGATTACTTGCCTTTTGCCGCACTAGTTGGAAATATCAGTGAAGCTGTGTAGAGTTGCAGGCTGTATGGGGGTGAAAAGATAAAAACATAACTTACACACAGTCGAAGTGACAAGTATTCCATCTATGGAAGTGGCTCTTCAGCTACGAAAGAAAAAAGAATTCAGTGAAATTGAGGTGCAAAGCCCCACCCATTGACCCATGCAATTTGCATGTTCAGAACTTGAAAATGAAAATGCAAAGTGGAAAATGAAAATTCAACAAGCAGCAGGTGGCACCAGTGCTTATTTACATTTTCATTTTAATTTTTGCAGCATTCTTACGCGCAGACTTTGAAAATGAAATTACAAATGGCTGTATTTCATTGCAATTTTAATTTTTGCAGTATTTTCGTGTGCAGACTTTGAAAACAAAATTGCAAAAGAGAGATTGTATTTTCATTTTTGATTTTAATTTTAATTTTTGCAGAAAATCCCTCCCATAGGATTACTCCCTAGATAAAGACAAATCCAATCCAGAACTGACTCGGACAAGCAGGCAGAGGGCAGCACATACATCCAGTTCAATTTAACTGAATGTGATAAGTATGTAAACACAGACAGACTATCGCGATCTTCACGGCATCTTTAGTAGTGATGGGCGGAGTGAAGCCTCACAAAGCATCAAAACGTTTCAATTGTGTCAGAAATCGTATCGAAGCTTCGAAGCATTTGACACTCACCTTTTTAGTGACACCTTCTGGTCATTTTCATTAACGTTACACAAACTCATGATCCAATTCAATGACATTTGTTAAAATTTTTATTGCTTTTACTTTTCCGCTGCTACAGATTGGCAACAAAGAGAAGGTTCGTTAGCGGTTTCTAGTGTCTGATGTCTAAAATATATATAAGTATATATAACTAACGCCGACAGGCAGAATGTACTTCACGATAGCAAGAGTTAAAATAAGACGCCTCACTCTTGGATCCCTGGTTCTTTCAACGAATATTCACTTTAGCACTGTATTATTATTATCGCTCCTGTTATTAGTATTATAATTAACCCTCTTTTCTTGAGATCACATTTAATAGCCTTAAATGTTTTCTTTCTTCTGATTTAATTAAAACATAGTAGACAGAAAATAAAGGTTCATCCCTGTACTTTGCCATGATATAGGTAAGCACATTTGAAAAAGAAAAGGTGAAAATACTTAAATCACAGATGTTATTATTCGATCATGTATTGAGATATTCCATTTAATACTTTACAATATTTTGCGGAGCACAAAATAACGAGTTCGCTATGAAGAAAAGATGCCGTCAGTGGCTCAGCTGACTAAGGTGTTTGCTTTCCAAATTCTGAGCGTAGTGCAAGCCTGAGTTCGATTTGAATTAAAGACTCATCAAAATTAATAATAAAAAAAACGATCAGGAGTGAAATCTTTATAACCAATTTGAACTAAATAGTTTTGAGAGATACTGTGGAAGGATCGCATAAGAGATCTGTTCGGGAATCATCCCCAATTAGAATCGCCATCAAAATGCGATGACTAATTGCGTATAAGGCAGCTCACGTACTTAAATTAATCCATCTTCTATTCATTGCCATTTGACGTCTATGAATCCCTCCATTGAATAAGGGGATAACAAACCCACTGTGGCAGATCAGGCTAAGTTTGCTCTGCAGCACCAAACATTCAAAGGTGTCAATCCGGAGCAGATCAGAGAGGCTGAGAGACACAGTGCGGATCAGTCACCGGCATACTGACTCACAGACACACAGGACACTCCAAGGTGAGCATTGCATGGATCAAGTGAGCATTGCATGGATCAAGGATGGCATTAAAGATCCTCTTGAGTGCTGAGGCAACAAAAAGCAGTGGGATAAACACATCTGGACCTGCTGTGGAAAAAGCATTTGCCTTTACCAGCAGCATCCCTCCCTCGTGAACACATCTTCAAGGTCCGGATAGGTGATCAGTAAAAAGTTGTCTTAGTCACAGCACAGTGCAATAATAAAACATTTCCTAAAACACATATGATAGTTGTCCAGTCTGTATCAATCCTAAGCAATCCTCCAGTTACAGAGGCGCAATCCCAGTCACTAACACATTTACCATGTAGCCCCCCCCCCCCCCCCCCCCAACACTCAAAGTAAGAACACATTCCACCCGATTAATTTAATATTTAAAAATTTAAACTGCTAAATCCACCATGAACAACTACAATAACAGTTGAAATCGTCACACAAATACTTTGTTTTGTTATAAACATAAAACAAGATGTATATATATATATATACAGTATATATACACATGTTTGATATATATTTACTAGGGGTATGTGCAACTTGGCCGCCTATGGCAATCCAAACCCACTTTGATAACTCGCCTTGCTCACTATCGGTACATGGTGGAATTTGCTGTTAAATGAAAAAAAAAAAGAAAAACAGACTCTTTTGGGTAACAATTTACACTGGGTATACGTGGGACCTGAACCCACACATGCCTTATTATGGGGTGGCAACGCCACTGCTGCACCACTAATGTTTTTAGCAGAGTGGGTGTATATAATGTATGTTCTTTTATGTATGTATGTAATGAAGATGAAAACAATTATATATAGATGTATACTATATGACGTACGTTCAGTGCGGCATGAAAACGTTGCACAAGGTGAAGAATGGATTTTTATGAGAGTATTATAATGAGAGAGGTGTCATCATCCGTATTACTAAAGCTCTTCTTTGCAGCATTACGCATTCTACAAGTCAGCACTTGTAAGATGCATAATTTATAGTTTTATTTTTTGCCACTAAGTATTATCGGGCACAATCATTTAAAATGTATTGATCATTCACAAACATTCATTTCGCCTGGCAATTCTGTCGAGTTTTTGAACTCTGCCGATGCCAAATGTAAGTATGCAGCGTAATGCTCATATGTGCCAAACGGGAGCTCGATGAATAATGATTCGAAGCACTAAGCAGACATGCGCACTTGAACAGTCAAGCTTGGTTCGAAGCACCGAGCAGACATGCGCACTGGGATTGCATTGTGACACACACTTGGAAGCACTGAGCAGACATGTGTACTGGGTTGATACGCGGTTCGAAGCACTGAGCAGACATGCATACTGGGTTGACTCGCGGTTCGAAGCATCAAGCAGACATGCGCATTGGGATTACATCATGACACGCGTTTCGAAGCACCGAGCAGATATGCGCACTGGGATTGCATCATGACATGCACTTCGAAGCATCGTGCAGACATGTGCACTGGGATTTCATCATGACACGTGCTTCAAAGCACCGAGCAGACATGCGTACTGCGTTGACATGCGGTTCGAAGCCTCGAGCAGACATGCGCACTGGTATTGCATCGTGATATGCGCTTCAAAGTACCCAGCAGACATGCGTATTGGGTTGACACGCAGTTCGAAGCAGACATGCGCACTGGGATTGCATCATGACATGCGGTTCGGAGCACCTAGCAGATATGCGCACTGGTAACTGAATCATCAAAGCGGTCGAAGCACTGAGCAGACATGAGCAGTTAAAGGAGGCTTTGTGAAGCCTCAACACACTAGAAGGCATTGACCTCTATATTTTTGAGAGTCTATCTGACACATAACTCACTAGTTAAATTTTTGTAATTCGTATTGACACTACACACTTCAGTTGATATAGTTAAGTGACGAGCTGAAACAACAATTCAGGTAGTTGCTGAAAATTCATTATTGTTCTTGTGGATTGCTGTGATTTCCTTTGTCTGATACATAGTGTCAAAGATATACTGTCATATATCAACTTTTTATAAATAAAAAGATTAAGTAATTCGTGCAACCTTTTTATGCAATGCTTAATTTTCTTCAAAACCATATGTCATATAGTATACATCTATAAATATAATTTTTTCATCTTCAATAGGAGAATACAACAATGATACTCTCATGTCAATTAAACCAATTTAACGTGCATATGTCAAACAACATATATTGTCTATATCCGCTGCAGTAAGAACAGTAGTAGTAGTTCAGTTGTGCGGAGCTCGTTAATTATCCCGATTAGGTGGCTCAATGGTATTGCAACTGTCTCTCAGTAAAAACGCCAGGGTTTCGCGTCGTTGATCCTCCTCTTGTCAAAAGTTTTTTTTCCAATTCCTCCATTTAACAAAAATTTCCAACTTGGACGGATAGCGAGCGAATCGAGCTATCGAGGGAAGGTTGGGTCGCCGCAGTCAGCCAGGGGGTACATGTCCCTAATTATATTGTGTATGCATAGAGTTTCACTGTAAAACGTAATAAGCTTCACAATTGTGTGTTTGGAGACCCTTGTATTGTAAGAAAAACAAACTACTGTCTAGCATTCTGAAATGTGTATTTTCGTTTCTGCTATACGGCACTTCCAAATTGGGACAATTCTCTATAAACAGTTTCAGCCAATCAGCGCCTACTAAACATGCAGAATGACAGTGTGAACCTTCATTGTCGGTCGCGCGGCCTCTTTGTTTCAGTCAGTCATTGTCCTGTTAGACTCTTTACTGTTAAGTGCTGCCTGAGCTACCGTTTATAGTACAACAGGTGGCCTCCCTAGTTCTGAAATCGATATTGAAATGTACACACAAGCCTCCTAAATTATTTACTGAAATGCCTACGTTTACAGTGTCCGTTTTAGGAAGTCGTAGTTTTTACTTGTTCCCGTTATTAGGAATTATAATTTCTTACTGTCACATATTATTCGTTACTACTCACGAGTCCCGCATCATTGAGATTCTGTTTTATATTCTGTATATGCAACCTTTTTAAAAGGTGCGTTAATTGAACTCACTATAACAGACTTGTCATCTTCTTAAAATGACTTTAATATTTACCATTAATCATAAAGTCAAAAATCAAGTGGGATATGAGTTTGCATGGACTGTGCTGTTTCTTTTTTTTCGTGACATCATGTCAGTAGAGAGTGCATGACATTAACAATACATTCTGTCCTAAATGACAGCGCTCACACTTTTTTATATTTCCTAAAGGCCAATGTGTCTCAATTTGCTCATTAATATATTTTGACAGTGTATTTTAGTGAGACTGCGGTGGGTTGGCACCCTGCCTGGGATTGTTTCCTGCCTTGTGCCCTGTGTTGGCTAGGATTGGCTCCAGCAGACCCCCGTGACCCTGTGTTCGGATTCAGCGGGTTGGAAAATGGATGGATGGATGGATGGATTTTAGTGAGAATGATTATAAACATATTACCCATGTTCATTTCCCATGTACATATGTAATGTTTGGTGAGAATAAATAAAAAAGTAACAACACATATAAGAGTTATGTTGCATTGTTTATGATTAATGCAGACGAGTTCACGTAATGGGAGACAAGGAACCTGCCAATTTACTATTATTATTGGACACGTATGTAGAGGAAATGTGTGTTTTATTTTATGTGTATGAAAGGAAAGACGGTAAAGCCTTGAATGAAACTCAGTGTTGATGCTTTGGGTAACAAGACAGGTTAAGGAGCAGGGAACGTTAAACGTGTCAGTGACTGCGGGGGATTGTGGAACTGGAAGATGGTTTAAGAATACAGAAACAACAAAAGCTTAGTCTTTCAATAATTCTACTTACATCAATGATTTACTCTAATGTGCTGCAGTTCGGAAGATTACTTATTTACCACCCCACCGCAGCCTTTGATAAGATGCATTCACAAGGAAAGGATGTGGCTGACAAAGTCATGGTGCTTTTTTCAAAGTTTGGTGTGCTTATCCAGCTGTTCATTCTTGTCAGTACTTGAGCGATCTTTATGTTCACCTCTGGATGAATTCGCAAAGTTTCTTTACAACTTTTTTTCTCATTAACGTAGAAATCCTAAAATTGCAGAAGACACTGTTGATGGCGCCGATTCTGTTTTAAAGACAGTTGTGATTAGTTATGCAGCACACACTTTTATTCACATTGCTTTTTGGAAATCAATAATACATACCAGCTACAGATCTGGGAATCACTGAATAGTAAACACGTTTAATGAGGAGTGTCTTGCGCATATACTGGTGTAATGACCACGTCGGCTTTAATGAAGCGTTTCTTAGCCTCTCTGATATGATTGACATGGGGTAGAATAGATTCTAGATTGTTACAATACATGCTACCTTACGCAAAAAATGCTCATCAATTTGTTACAGATTCTAGGTGGACACGATTCCACACCAAGGAAAATGGTGCCCCATGTAAATCGTTCATAATGTCTCCAAAATATATTTGTTAACTTACAGACAAGTACTACATAACTGTTTTTTTTACAAAGTCCTTACTTTAACTTTAGGCAAGAACCACACACGAGCCCCAATTAGAATTTGAACTCACATTAGGACACCTCACCGCTGTAGCAGGGACAACTACTGTTACGCTTTGAGCTAAAGAACTTCAGCAGACGTGTGAGTGACCAAATCGGCTGTTGACTGTGCAGATCATAGACATATATAGACAAACGTCGCATTCACTGTGTTGCCCAGTCGACATGATACGTCAGCGCATACGCCATATTGCAAGTGGCAAAAGAGCCATTTAGACTAATACAGGAACAGATTTTGGTGAATCGTTTAAATGTAATTATTTATATCCATTTATACATTAATAATGACAATTATTAAATAATTCCTCCCATTACGTAACATTTCTCGGACTGCCTTCTTCCGTCTCTGAAACATTTCTAGACTTTGTCCTGTTCTTATGCAACACAGTACTGAAGTATTGGTTAATGCCCTAGTCACCGCACGTATTGCTGTAATGCTATTCTATCTGGCATCCCACAAAAACTTATCCATCGCTTACAACTTCAAAATTATGCTGCCAGGATAATAACATGTTCTAAATCCACTAAACATAATACACCTATTCTCTCTCAACTTCACTGGCTCCCTGTTCACTGCAGAATACAATACAAGATGCTGCTCTTAACATTTAAAGCTCTCCACAACCTCGCTGATCTCCTACAGACTTGCACTCCTCTCGCTCACTCAGATCCTCATCTGCAGCTCTACTTTCTGTACCACACATCAAACTCTGTGCTATGGGAGCTCAAGCGTCTCTCATAGTGCTCCTCAACTCTGGAATTCTCTTCTCTCCCATATACGTAAGCTCGATTCAAAACATTTTAAAACTGCCCTCAAAACTTATCTTTTCAAACTGGCATACCAATTGTGAATTTTGCACTGTTACTGCCAGTTATCTTTGTTTGTTTACTAATTATTGTTTTTTGATTTATCATTCTCTTGTTTTAAATTTTACTAATGTTGTTTAATTTTATTGTAAGGTGACCTTGAGTGCTAAGATTATAAAACAGGATTTTCTAATGGCCAAATATAACCAAAACAATTGTTCAGCCTTACCTATTAAATGTAATCCCACGGGATCTGGTTTGAAGCTTACAGCGCTTTGTACAATCCCAAGCAGCACATCTCTTATACAGTATATATTTCTCTTCTGGTTCGTCCTGCTTCCACTTCAAAACCGGTCCCGCCCACACGCAGCCGACACAGCATTTCTCGATTCCTATTCGTCGTCTTCCATGTCATGCACTATACTGGCCTACTGAGCGTAATACAGTAATCCCTCCTTAATCGCGGGGGTTCTGGAACGCAGTTGAAAATCCGCGAAGTAGAAACCATACGTTTATATGGTTATTTTTATATTGTCATGCTTGGGTCACAGATTTGCACAGAAACACAGTAGGTTGTAGAGAGACAGGAACTTTATTCAAACACTGCAAACAAACATTTGTCTTTTTTTCAAAAGTTTAAACTGTGCTCCATGACAAGACAGAGATGACAGTTCTGTCTCACAATTAAAAGAATGCAAACATATCTTCCTCTTCAAAGGAGTGCGCATCAGGAGCAGAGAATGTCAGTGAGAAAGAGAAAAAAGCAAACAAAAATAGAGTGAAGCCGCAAAAGTCGAAGCGCGATATAGTGAAGGATTACTGTACATCCAACAAGTACTCGAGGTTCGGCCACAACGGTAAAGTAGCTTTACCACCTTTGTGGGAGCCACCTGTGTCTTTACAACAGCTTCTTACACAGCAAACATCAGAAGCTAAAAATTATCGTGAACACATTTGAGAATACAACTCTTCTCTAGCGTTTGCTTCCATGGGTGCATAGATAACTACTCAACCTCCTGGCCACGGACCATACTGTTTTAAAAGACACGGGCAAATTTATCACCAAATCTCTCCACTATACACTAACACTTCTACCTCTTCTGGGGGCCTCATGTATAATGCTGTGCGTAGAACTCACACTATAACATGGCGTAAGCACAAAAGCGGGAATGTGCGTACGCACAGAAAAATCCAGATGCAGGAATCTGTACGTATGCAAACTTTCACATTCTTCCACTACATAAATCCCGATCAGCGTGAAAAGTAACGCACGTGCACGCGCCTTCTGTCCCGCCCCAACTCCTCCCAGAATTACGCCTCTTTGAATATGCAAATCAATATAAATAGCCTTCTGTGCAAAGACAATGGGAAAAGCACGGGGGGAAATATAAGAATTTCAGCAAATACCAAGTGGAGGCAAAGGAAAAACGTACTATTTGTTGGTTTAAACAGTGGTATAATCAACAAAAGAAAGTTGATCGAGTGACAGAGTGTCGGAGAAACTCGAAGGCTCAAGTTCACAAAGTCGCACAGTGCCCGAAATAAAAAAGAAATCACATATCAAAGTCGCCGTGAAAAGGCGAGTCGTAGCCCACCGTCTGAGTGTCATATGAAAGCTTATTAGGGTACAGACAAAAAAAAAAAAAAATAGGCACACAGTGGGGAAAAAAGCATGAAATGTCAACTTTCATCTCGAAATTTCCACTTTAATCACATAGTTTATTTTGCCATTAAAGTAGAACATCATAAACTTCATCTTAAAATCGTTTAATTTACTAGTTTCTGAAATCTCATTGTAACTAAAGTGGCACATTAAATGCTTTGTTCTGTATTTGATCTTCTATGTGCTCTATATGTGTGAATCACTGCCTGCTTCTTAAACAGGTTTTCTCTTTCTCCGACAGGACACATAATCCATTACATTCGTGATATTACAGCTCTCTGAATAATTAAAATACTGAGATGTATATGTGATATCTTTTTCATGATGATAGGAATGAAAGCATGTTATTAAACATGGGAACATGGTGGCGTAGTGCTTAATAATACTTAATAATAATAATAATACTTAATAGTATCATCTCCAGACAGAAGAGCAGCTTCAGCGACAGACTGCTGTCACTGTCCTGCTCCACTGACAGATTGAGGAGATCGTTTCTCCCCCAAACTATGCGACTCTTTAATTCCACCCAGAGGGGTAAACGTTAACATTCAACATTATACATAGTTATTGTCTATTTTTCTGTTTTTCACCTGCATTGTTATCATTCTTTAATTTAATATTATTTATTGTATCAGTATGCTGCTGCTGAAGAATGTGAATTTCCCATTGGGATTAATAAAGTATCTATCTATCTATCTATCTATCTATCTATCTATGTCTCACGCAAGAGGCTTGCTGCGCCATGCGCGACCTTCGATGAAATAATTTATTACAGAAGTACTGTCTCTTTCAAACGTTCTAACCTCCAATTCCTGTCCTTACTTTTCTTTCTCCAAAAACCCAATCGCCACACAATCAGCTATGTAATAGACGTGAAGCCATTTGTAAGATTAAAACACCGATTCTTCAAAACTTTTAAGGAACATTGAAATATCTTCGTAGTACATGTTTAATTATTATATCCGTCTATCCTTCCAGTGTCGCGTCAGCACCAGCAAGAATACAACGCAATGCAGGAACAATCCCTGAACTAGCTAGCGCTGCGGCACCGTGTCCTCACATGTTTAATTATTAACAATACAGATTATTTAAATGAAGTTAAAGTTTTATCTGTATAATATAATCAACATATTTTGCTGCATTTCATTTTAAAAATGAATACCGTCATCATATATAAATACGCGCTTTGTAAAGTGGCGCAGGTTGTGCAATATTATAACTGTAGTGCAAGTTTACAGTGAGGTAATTGTACTTATAAGTAAACAGTTCTACAAGGAGCACTTGATGGACTGATTGAGTGCTTTTAGAGTTCTTGGAATGAAACCTTTTCTAAACCGCGAAGTCCGTACTGGGAAGCCTCTAAAGCGTTTTGCCGTGGCTTAGGCAGCGTCTGCTTCATGCTGTACACCGATATTTCTCTTTCCGATCAGCTGCTACTGTGATTCCCCACTCAGATACAGTGATATAAATACTCCGAGTGGTGCAGTGAGAGTAATATGGAAAAAGATGATCTGCTGTGGCAACCCTTAACGGGAGCAGCTGAAAGAAGAAGAAGATGCAGTGAGAGTTACAACGCTAAAGCAGTTATGGTATTTGGAATACTATGGCTATTCCCTGGACCATTATATTGCTGCAGGTTAATTACAATAAGATGCATTACACTAATAAACAATATGCAGTTAGTTTCAGTGTATTTATAAAGCCGCGTCAGGAATGTGGAGCTAAGAAAGAAAGGGTGACCACACAGGAACAGTAGCACTGCTTTGACGCTGGGTGCCGCCATCTGCAAAACCGAGCGGAGAAATTGCATACGCCAAGGTATGAGTTACCGTGGAAATGTGCGTGGCTTTACACCAAGTTTAGGTTTTATACATCGCGATTTGAGCGTGGAAACGGGAGTACGCAACATTTCTGTGCGTACGCACCATTTATACATGAGGCCCCAGGATATGGACAGTTGTATGTTTTTGACACAGCGCAAGCTACTGATACAATGCCCTGACATTGCAGCAATTTTCATCAGAGAAGATGGCGAATCGCCTGCCGAAAGTGACATTTGCATCTATCCCATACGCAACTCCTGTAAACAGATTTCCACGCTCAATATGAATTGCGATCCTGTGGTTTACCCACTTTTATTCCCTTATGGAGACATTGGCTGGCACAAAGATTTACAATATATTCCCGATAAAAGAACCGCCAAGCGAATAAGGTTTATTCAATGCCAATTTTACGCGTACAGATTAGCAATGAGGAATACATTTAGTATTTTGCACTCCAGCGGCAAACTATTCCAACAGTACGTCGTAGATGCGTATGTTAAAACAGAGGGCGTGCATCTCAACTATCTCAGATTACATCAACAAGATCTGCGCGTGGAACAATACAATGTTTGAATAAAGACGCACTGCAAGCAAACGCTGAAAATAAAAACGTACGTGTTGGCAAAATGATCATATTACCATCCACATTTCCAGGAAGTCCACGATACACGCCACAAAACTATCAGGATGCCATGGCCATAGTACGTAAATTCGGAAAGCCTGATTTATTTATCACTTTCACATGTAATCCTACTTGGCCGGAAAATTCTACATGCACACTGCGTCTTTCAAGAAGTATTTATTTCTAGTGATGGGCCGCTCGATACTCAGGAGATCGAAGCGCCGCTTCGAGGCTTGCTTCAAATACGCCCGTCACGTGATTTTGAGTCATGCTAACGTAATGACGTCATTGATATCTGCGCAGTCAGCAGTCGATTTGGTCATTTACTAGTCTGTTAAAGTGCTTTGGCTCAAAAGCGTAAAAGCAGTTGTTCTTGCTACAGTGATAAGGTTCGCTAACCCGAGTTCTAATCCTAATTGGGGCTCGCATATGTTGAAATATATATATATTTGTATAAAACAGTTAAGTAGTACTTGTCTGAAAGTTAACAAATATATTTTGGAGACATTATGAACGATTTACATGGGGCACCTTTTTCCTTGGTGTGGAATCGTGTCCACCTAGAATCTGTAACAAATTAATGAGCATATTTTGCGTAAGGTAACCCGTATTATAGCAATCTAGAATCTACTCTACGCCATGTCGATCATATCAGAGAGGGTAAGAAACGCTTCACTAAAGCCGACGTGGTCATTACACCAGTATATGCGCAAGACACTCTCATTAAACGTTTTTACTATTCTGTGATTCCCAGATCTTTAGCTGATTTGTATTATTGATTTCCAAAAAGCAATGTGAGTAAAAGCGTGTGCTGCATAACTAATCACAACTGTCTTCTGCAATTTTAGGAAAGCTTCGGGAGTTCTGCGTTAATGAGACAAAAAAGTTGTAAAGAAACTTTGCGAATTCATCCAGAGGTGAACATAAAGATCACTCAAGTACTGACAAGAAGGAGCAGCTGGATAAGCACATCTGGAGCCAAACTTTCAAAAAAGTACCTGACTGTTTCAGCAACATCCTTTCCTTCTGAATGCATCTTATCAAAGGCTGTGCTGGGTGGGGGGTAAATAAGTAATCTTCCGAACTGCAGCACAACAGAGTAAATCAATGATGTAAATAGAATTATTGAAAGACTAAGCTTTTGTTGTTTCTGTATTCTTAAACCATCTTCCAGTTCCACAATCCCCCGCAGTCACTGTCACATTTAACGTTCCCTGCTCCTCACCTGTCGTGTCACCCAAAGCATCAACACTGAGTTTCATTCAAGGCTTTACCGTCCTTCCTTTCATAGACATAAAATAAGACACACATTCCCTCTACATACGTGTCCAATAATAATAGTAAACTGGCAGAAACGAGAAAAAGCAGAAGATGGGAATATTCATGACAAGAGCCTCGGCATCAGGGTGAGGATGTGCCTTGTCACCCATTACGTGAGCTCGTCTGCCACCCCTCAGTTGCACTGGCACACGTTACACTGCAATGGAGAATACCGACAGTGTACACCTTCAGAAGTGGAATAAATCGACTGTATAAGTAGAACATTTCTGATAAACTATGAATTTTGTTAATCATAAACAATGCAACATAACTATTATATGTGTTGTTACTTTTTATTTATTCTCATCAAACGTTACATATCTACATGGGAAATGAACATGGGTAATATGTTTATAATCATTCTCACTAAAATACACTGTCAAAATATTTTAATGAGCAAACTGAGACACATTGGCCTTTAGGAAATATCAAAAAGCGTATGTGCTGTCATTTAGGACAGAATGCATTGTTAACGTCACGCACTCTCTACTGATGCGATGTAACGAAAAAAAAGAAACAGCACAGTCCATGCAAACTCATATCCTCCTTGGTTTTTGACCTTATGATTGTCAACATCAAATCAATAAAGTCATTTTAAGAAGATGACAAGTCAGCTATAGTCAGTTCAATTAACGCTCCTTTTAAAAAATTGCTTATACAGAATATAAATCAGAATCTCAATGATGCGGGACTCGCGAGTAGTAACGAATAATATGTGACACTGAGAAATTGTAATTCCTAATAACGGGAACAAGTAAAAACTACGATTTCCTAAAACGGACACTGTAAATGTAGGCATTTCAATAAATAATTTAGGAGACTTGTGTGTGCATTTCAATACCAATTTAAGAACTACGTAGGCTACCTGTTGTACTATAAACGCTACCTGAAGCAGCACTTAACAGTAAATAATCTAACAGGACAATGACTGACTGAAACGAAGATGCTGCGCCGCTACAATAAAGGTTCACACTGTCATTCTGCATGTTTAGAAGGCGCTGATTGGCTGAAACTGTTTATAGCGAATTGTCTTAAATTGGTAGTGCCGTATAGCGCTCAGAAACGAAAAGACACATTTAGGCATGCTGGACAGTAGTTTGTTTTTCTACAATACAAATTCAGTATGACACCAGGGTCTCCAAACACACAAATATGAAGGTTATTACGTTTTACAGTGAAACTCTTTACATACACAATATAATTAGGGACGTGTGCCCCCTGCCCGACTATTGTGGCCCAACCTTTCCTCGACAGCTCGATACGCTCGCTACCTGTCCAAGTTGAAAATATTGTTAAATGGAGGAATTGAAAAAAAACCTTTCACAAGTGGAGGATCGACAACGCGAACCCTTGGTGTTTTTACTGAGAGACAGTTGCGACACCATTGAGCCACCTAATCAAGATAATTAACGAGCTTCGCACAACTGAACTACAACTACTGTTCTTACTGGGCGGATGTGGAAATATGTTGTTTGACATATACACGTTAAATTGGTTTAATTGACACGAGAGTATCATTGTTGTATTCTCCTAATGAAGACAAAAAATTAGATTTATAGATGTATACTATATGACGTACGGTTTTGAACAAAATTAAAGCGTTCCATTAAAAGGTTGCACGATTTACCTAAACTTTTTATATATATAAAGTTGATATATGACAATATATCTTTGACACTATGTATCAGACAAAGGAAATCACAGCAAATGACAAGAACAATAATTACTTCTCAGCAACTACCTGAATTGTAGTTTAACTATATTAAGTGAAGTGTGTAATGTCAATACGAATTACAAAATATAACTAGAGAGTTAAGTGTCAGATAGACTCTCAAAATATAGAGGTCAATGCCTTTGAGTGTGCTGAGGCTTCACAAAGATTCAGTAACCAGTGACCATGTCTGCTCGAGACTTCGAAGCCCTGTCATGATCCAATCTCAGTACTACACATGTCTGAGGCTTCAGAGTTCCGTCATGATCTCAGTACTACGCATGTCTGAGGCTTCAGAGCTCCGTCATGAGCTCAGTACTACGCATGTCTGAGGCTTTGAAGCTCCGTTCGAAGCCCGTCATGACGCAATCTAAGTACTACGCATGTCTGAGACTTCGAATCTGCTCGAGGCTTCGAAGCCTCAGTTAACCCAGTGCGCATGTCTGAGGCTTCGAATCTGCTCAACGCTTCGAAGCCTCAGTTAACCCAGTGCGCATGTCTGAGGCTTCGAATCTGCTCAACGCTTCGAAGCCTCAGTTAACCCAGTGCGCATGTCTGAGGCTTCGAATCTGCTCGAGGCTTCGAAGCCTCAGTTAACCCAGTGCGCATGTCTGAAGCTTCGGAGCTCCGTCATGATCTCAATACTACGCATGTCTAAGGCTTCAGAGCTCCGTCATGAGCTCAGTACTACGCATGTCTGAGGCTTCGAAGCCCCGTTCAAAGCCCGTCATGACGCAATCTCAGTACTACGCATGTCTGAGGCTTCGAATCTGCTCGAAGCTTCGAAGCCTCAGTTAACCCAGTGCGCATATCTGAGGTTTCAGAGCTCCGTCATGAGCTCAGTACTAAGCATGTCTGAGGCTTCAGAGCTCTGTCATGATCTCAGTACTATGCATGTCTGAGGCTTCAAAGCCCCGTTTGAAGCTCGTCATGATGCAGTCTCAGCACTATGCATGACTGAGGCTTCGGATACCCGTCATGATCTCAGTACAGTACTACATATGTCTGAGGCTTCAGAGCTCCGTCATGATGCAATCTTTGTACGCATGTCTGCTCAGTGCTTCTAACCAAGCTTGATGATTCCAAGTAGATATTGCTGCAGACCGGAGTAAAATGGGCGTGAATATCATTTTCGACTTCAGCCAATCATACATTAAATTTGCGCATATCAATCACTGATCAGCCAATCGCAAATCTAAACGTCGCTGTCAATCACCGTTTTATTCAACAAATCGCCAATCGGTGTTATTTGTCATTCATGCTCCACTTTAGCCAATTGCCTTTTGGATACGTAAAAAGAAAGGTGGGTGTAATTTCTAAAGGTGGACGTGTAAGATAATTTCTAAAGGTGGACGGTCAAGATAAAGTGACTGTAAGAGACGGGGTGTATACTGTATTCATAAAATAGGCTACCTCTGCGACGATAGTCTACTAGTGTCAATATCTTACACTATAGCACTTTGTCGAGTGCATTATTAACACTGCAGTGTATTTTTACCACAGTCATTTATGAAAAAGCGGTTCTGAAAAAATAATAATAAAAGTTTGCATATGAGATATTTATCGTTACTGAACAACGTCTGAAGAAAATTTAAATGAACATAACAATACAAATTTGTGTCCGCCTAATTTTAATGGATTGACGTGGACTTAAGTGTGGGCTCTACTTGATTAAATCAGTCAGATTAAAACAAATGTTTGACTGTTGGTGTTTACTCGAATGTCCAAATGAAATAGCCGCCTACATTTAATGGGTCACCTTAAAGACGGGCTATAAACGTATTACAATTTTAAACGTTGAATAAACTGTCATTGTAGCCCCTTCTTGCCTACAGATCACCATCTGTTCTTTGTTTGCTGATGTCAATATTCTTCGGTCTTCATGTCTGTTCTCAATATACCATCAGTTCTAGTGAGTTTCTTGCCTGTGAATCACGTATTTAAGTTTATTTTTTAGCTGTACAGTATTATGATTACAGATTATTACAAATCACATACTTGACACTCTCACGTTCAGGTATCAGGGGATATAAAACGTTAAGAAAGCTGGCAATAAAATTGTGACTTTAAAGAATGCATTGGCTGTCTCTATGTTATCAATATTAAATGTAAGAAACACAGTTTTCATAGTGCTAATAGTCACCTTTCAATTATTATTTTTACAATGAAGTTTACTATGTTAAACGATCTGTGAAGAGCAAATATTAGGCTTTCAAAAGACTAATAATTTTGCAGTTTTTGTGACTGTGCACCTGTTAATCAGGGTATTCAATTATTTGACTTGATTGGACCTTTATTACTTTCGGGATTTTAAATACCTCTTTAAGATCATCAAATATGTGTTTATTATAATACATATTACTTACATTTAGAGATTAAAACATGACAGATGTTTGTAGTTCATATCTCATTTATCCTCCACTTGACTCCATCAGGTCCTAGTGGTGTGCTGAACACGTCAGCCTGTCTTTAGTGTCTCTGAGACTGGAGGAGGTCAGGAGTCCAACTGTACAGCAGGCACTGATGGGCATCAGCATTACGACTGGTAACAAGATAGAGATGACAGATATTTGAGCTGGACATAATCCTATATGAGTATCCAAGCAAACAGCATATTAAGAGCACAGCAAGTCTGTATACTCCAGTATGGCCCTGACATAACAACCTGTACAGCTGTAAACGACTCCACTTAACTGGTCATTTAGCACACACTGCACTGAGTCTGTCAAGTCTGAACCATTAAATCATTCAATCTGAACAGCTGGAAATTTATTTTGGCAATGATATTTCTGATAACGCATTTTTATATTGTCGTTTCTCATTGGTTTATACTGAAAATCTGGTTTACATCAATGCAGTTTTCAATAGTATGTATTATATATATAGTATATTAAAAAATTAAAGGAACACTTTGAAAGCACGAGATCTTAATGGGAAAAAAAATCTTACTGGCTGTCTCTACTGCTATGGACTGATGTGTTAGGAACAAAAGGATGGCACATCGTTTGTTGGAAATGAAAACGATGAACCTACAGAGGGCTGAATTCAAAGACATCCTGAAAATCAAAGGGAAAAAACAATGTGGTGGCAGGCAGGCAGGCGAGTCCATTTTGCCGAAATTTCATTGCAGCAACTCCAAATAGCACTCAGTAATTTGTATGGCCCCCATGTGCTTGTGTGCATGCCTGACAATATTGGGGGTGGGGGGGGCATGCTGCTAATGAGATGAAGGATGGTGTCCTGGGGGATTTCCTCCCAGATCTGGACCAGGGCATCACTCCTGGACAGTCTGAGGTGCAACCTGGTGGCGTCGGATGGACTGAAACATAATGTCCCACCCAGAGGTGTTCTTGGGGGCAGTCAATGGGATCAATTCCTTCATCCTCTGACCACATGAGGCTGGCCGTTGTGGTGCACCAGGAGGAACCCAGGAGCCACTGCACCAGCATAGGGTCTGCCAATGGGTCCAAGGATTTCATCCAGATACCTAATAGCAGTCAAGGTGCCCACTGTTGTCTAGTCTGTAGAGGTCTGTGTGTCCCTCCATGGATATGCCTCCATAGACCATCACTGACCCACCACCAAACCGGTTATGCTGAAGTACGCCACAGGCAGAATAACATTCTCCATGGCTTCTCCAGACCCTTTCACATCTGTCACATGTGCTCAGTGTGAACCTGCTCTCATCAGTGGTAGACCTGCCAATTCTGGTATTCTATGGCAAATGCCAATCGAGCTCCCTGGTACTCACTAGAGGACGTCGGGCCACCTTCAGGCCACCCTCCTCAAGTCTGTTTGTGATTGTTTGGTCAGAGACATTCACACCAGTGGCCTGCCTGCTGGTGGTCATTTTATAGGCTCTGGCAGTGCTCATCCTGTTCCTCCTTGGCCAAAGGAGCAGAAACTGGTGAGTCCTGCTGATGGGTTAAGGACCTTCTACGAGAGGCCCTGTCCAGCTCTCCTGAAGTAACTGCCTGCCTGTCTCCTGGAATCTTCTCCATGCCCTTGAGACTGTGCTGGGAGACACGGCGAACCTTCTGGCAATGGCACGTGTTGATGTGCCATCCTGGAGAAGTTGGACTACCTGTGCCAGCTCTGTAGGGTCCAGGTATGGCCTCATGCCACCAGTAGCGACACTGACCATAGACAAATGGAAAACGAGTGAAAAAACAGATGAAGAGGGAAAAATGTCAGTGACCTCCACCTGTTAAACCATTCATTCCTGTTTTGTGGGTCGTCTCATTGTTGCCCCCCCCTAGTGCCCCAAAGCAGCTGAAACTGATGAACAAGCCCCACTGCTACTTAACTGACCAGATCAATAGCCCACAAGTGTCACTGACTTGATGCTGTACTCTCATTAAAAAGGGTTCCTTCCATTTTTTGAGAAGATATATCTATCTATATCTATATATATAATGTCAAGACCTTAGAACAACAAGGTCCTAGCTGTGAGTCATGGTTTTAGAATACTGAGCTTCAAACGTTTTGACTATTTATCAGGCGTATACAATCCTTTTCTTTTAATTATTGTTCCCATATGTAAAACCTGTATTTTAAGTTAAAAATGCAAGTGTTATTGAAAATGTGACTCCTAATAAAAGATAAGTAAGAAGCATATTATTCTGGAGTAAGTTTGTAAGTGAACAGCAAAGCCTTGGTCAGGACGCTCAGTTTCCAAGCTCTTTTATCTTGTGGGATTACTAGCAAAGTGCACACCATTTGTAACCCTGTGGATACGAGTGGAGGCTCTGGTCATATCTATCAGTTCTAACAGTGTTAATATGCAAGGTGATTGGACCAGCACCACTTAAACAGAACACTCAGTATTATCACTACCAAAAACAAGATTTTATTAATAATTATTCAATATAAAAATTGTGCAACAATTTCAAGAAATATTTACAATTATCAATAATGATTGGTCAGTTGAATTGAAAGAAAGAATGCACAAAGATTAAATTTAACAAACAGACTGATCAAGGAATATACTGAAGTATTAAAACAACAGCATGCCCGCTTCTATATATTATATATAAATAAAACAACAATGTAAAATGCATAACAACTGTACAAAGCAGTTATAACAATTAAAGAAAAAATCCAGATGACATCAATTGTCTAAAAACAGACACGCAATTTCAAATATTCAGAACTTAATCAACAATCTTTAACAATAACAGAAAGTGTCCTTTATTATTTACATCAATAGTTACATTAAATATATACAACTCTATTATGCACAATCATTTTAACACACAGAAATAAAAAGGCAAAAGAGAAGTAAAGAAAGAGACACATTTATTTGAGTAGGGTTGAGATGTAATCCCGAGTTTAAATGCCTCAGTGGTGCTTTCCTTGTACTTCCAACTGTTGCAAAACAAGTTTGTCAAACTCTTCCCTCTCACTAAAAAAACAAAACAAAAACAACCACACAAATGAACAAATTCTAATCATACCAACCAGAAACACTTCTGCATTTGTCATTTGAAACCACAATTCTTGACCTTGTAAACTTTAGAATAAATGCTACATATGGCATACTTCTAAATGTAATTTTACCAATACTAAAAATGTACTAATGTACAGTTTAAATGTCACTTTAAACATATATATTCACATTTATATATATATTTAGTTTATATTCTTATCTAAATTCACAACAACTATAGGGTATTCTGTTTAACAGAATAATGGCGCTGAAAAGAAAACGAAAGGACTGTTTAATTTTCCACATGACGTACCACTCACTGTAAACTGGTCCATCCATGAACAAATTTTCTGCCTCTGGCAGAGAAATCCTCTCAACTGTTTGTACAGCTTTAATAAGAGCCCATCAAAAACACAGAAAAAGAGAGGATGTTACTCATAGACACACTTTCTGTACTCCTTAGAGATTTACTGAAGGCTAATTAACCTCTGGCATCAGCACATCCAGAATGATGCGAACTCTGTCAATCCTCTCAAAAGTGCCTACAGCTCTTGACAGCACTTCATCCAAGAAGTTGCAGAGGCCATCTATCAGCTCCTCATCATCTATATAAGTCATTACCCGGTGACCTTTAGGATTTTCATAATTTTTAAACCATTTGGACGATACCTTACGAGATACAACAGCCTGTTGGACAAGAAAATACAAGTGTTTGGCACTATAAAGTCATCATAGCTCTTTGCTGCCAGAGATTACAATACCAAAGTTTTACTTGTCATCTGAATTAAGTTACCAGCAAGTGATCATCTGCTCCATGGTCCTTTATTATGAACTCTAACAGTTTTTCATGTTGAGTCCTCCTGTAGGCCCTGCTGATCTCTGCAGCTGCAAAAATCTGAGCCACTTGTTCTTCAGTCAGCTGCCCTGCTGCAGCCACACAGCCAGCCTGCTCTCCTACACTGTGGACACACACAAATAAATGCATCAGACTGTCACATGTAGTATTTGTCTTATGCAAGCTGTCTGGTTTTGGTCTGAACAGTTGTGTTTTCTCAGAAAAGTGGACACATTGGAAGACAGTTGAAACTGTGAGGATTACTCTGTGGATCACTGCAAAAACTCCTGTTGGATGTGATCTCAATAGCTTTTCTGAATACATCCATTACTTCAGAGTATTATGATTGCACCAGTCCGGACACTGGCTAAAGTAATAGGCAAGTCACAGAAAAGCTTTGAAGATATTTTATTCTAACCATCAAAATAACCAATCTAACACTCCCCATGTGACAACGGGTCAAAAAGCTTATGACAATCCTTCATACCATGTTCGATTTTAAGGTTTTTACTCAAGTTGAACGAAGTATCAAACCACAGTGGTAGACTAAGTTCTACATTAATACCTTGGTGTGGCTGTATCAGTATATTCCTCAATGAGTTCACTGCTGCCATGATCTTCTTGGTCCTGACTTTTAGACATTAAAATATTGATGTTATTCATTTAACAGAAAAAAAAGAGTGCCACTAAAAGTTTACCTGTATACACCAAAACACACACTGGTGTATTTAAAATAACACTATATGAACTTATTTAGACATTAAAAAATGTAAAATTCCAAGCTTATTTAAACTATTTTCCCCTGGTTGGATGTGAGGTGTCATCTTTGATTGTCCAAGCATCCCAAAAAGGCGCGTCTCCAAAAGCAGGGTACCCGCACCGGCACTCAGCAATGGTACACTCAGAACAAGTAGGCCTACCAGTATCTGTAAATTATTCTAACAAGGCACAGGTCATTTTGGCACCCACTAAACCAGACCATAGGAGATGGCCACATAAAATTATGGGATAAATTGTTAACAAAACAAAAAGGAAACACTGAATATTTACCACCCATACTCAGCCTGGGTTAATGGAAAAAGTGGGATACACGTACCTCCGTAGGAAACTGCTGTTCTGCGGTGATCTCGCAAGTGTTCATTTGCTCGTATATACGAGCGTGAAGAATACAGTCGCGGATGACAGAAAGGGCACAAAAACACATCTGAAGATTGAAGTATGGACGGAATGTCTGTGGTATTTTTGATCGTGATAAGATCCTGTTTAAAAAAATGTAAAATAACATTACAGCGTTTTAATCGAACATCTCACAAATGTAAATATGCACAGAGTTAATAGGGAACCAAACTACTGGCGGTGATCTACTAGCATTCCACTGAGCACCGGAGAGGGGGTGGGTGTGGGTGGATGTTCCCTGTGAAACTTGCTTTGCGTCGTTTGAAGATTTGCCGGCACCGCTGAGTGCCGGACCACTTCAAGCACTGAATATGCATCAATTACTACAGCGAAAATGATTATTAATACAAACGTGAATACAATATATATTAATATTTATACAAACGTACAATCACAACAACGAAACAAAATATTATTTGAAAAACATGAAGAAAACTTAGCAATTGCAAATTTCATACGTTTTAATTTAGAAGCAAACTTACTTCCATTGTCAGAAATAACAAACAATTCGTTTCGTCGCTTCTTCTTTGGTCTAATAGAGTTTCTTCGCTGCTGCTATTTCAAAAGAAACTCTATGAGGCGGAACCTCAAAGCGGTAGTGATCACTAACTGCGAAAAGATTGGTGGAAGTTACACTTGATAGACAACTTCAAACGTTGAGTGAGTTTTTGATTGTCATACTTTAACAACAATCTCATTCGTTGAAATTCTGAATTAGCCAATACTATCTCCTTCCATTTACAGTTATCCCGCCTTCAGATCCCCCCATAATATCTCCGGTCTGCAGCAATACCCTTCTCGATGATTCCAGTGTGCATGTCTTCTTGGTGCTGAGGAGCTCCAGTTTGAAGTACATATGGCATCAACAGAGTTCAAAAACTCGACAGAATTCCCATTGAAATGAATGTTTGTGGATGATCCATACATGTTAAATGATTGTGCCCGATAATACTTTGTGGTAAAAAATAAAATTATAAATTATACATCATACAAATTCCGACTTGTAGAATGCATAATGCTGCACAGAAGAGCTTTAGTAATACGGTGACGACTAGGGAATCCATTCCATATCCATTCCCGGTAATTCGGGAATCCCGCATTTCATTCCCGGGTGCCCGGGATGACACAGTGCACGGGCATCTCACATGTGAACGGTTTTAGAACGACCGACACTTATTTTTAATAAAACTACTGCAATATGTTGACACAAATAAAAGACTAACCGTATCTACAAGCAGTTCATGCTGTCATATAAGTACACGCATCTTTAATTGTGGCGATAACAGCTTAGAAAGCACAACGTCCTCACAGGTGGCGCAGTGATAGTGCTGCTGCTTTGCATTAAGTAGACAGTGGAAGATTGTGGGTCCGGTTCCTCCTTGTGTGGATAGCGCTTTGAGTACTGAGAATAGCGCTATATAAATGTAATTTATTATTATTTTTGTTATTAACGTGTCCAGCGTGTGGTCGTCCACGCTAGAGCGCACCTTCGTGCAGAGTACGCCAGCCGCTAAGAAAGCACGCTCTGCCTCAACTGCAGTAGGCGGCACAGTCATCAGATCTAAACAACGCCCGCGCTTACCGTTGCTCTGAAACAGCGCCATTTCAGTTTTTACTGATGCATTCAAATTCTTGTCATCACGTAATGGCAAGTTTCTTAGCACAGATAATGCGGATGCAACAGACTGACGCATTGCAATTTCAATTTGCTATTCAAAGCTGTTGTCTGATGAAGTGCAAGCTGCAGTAATAGCGCCACCTTAATTATTTTCAACTATGGCTCTGTTATTTCTTGATCGATTTTTACACATTTACACGCTATATATGCGAAGCTTGGCCGTTCCCGTTTTCCCGGGAATTACAGCAGTTTCATTCTCGGGAATGCGGGAATGAAAATGTCCGGGAGCCCGGGAATGGATTCCCTAGTGACGACACATCTCTCACTATAAAACTCTCATAAATATCCATTTTTCACCTCATGCAACGTTTTCATGCAACACTGAACGTATGTCATATAGTATACATCTATATATCATTGGTTTTGTCTTCATTACATACATACAAAACATGCATTATATACATCCACTCTGCTGAAAACAGTAGTGTTGCAGCGGTAGCTGCGTGGGTTCAGGTCCCACGTCCACCCATTGTGAATTATGACCCAAAAGAGTCTGTTTTTCTTTTTTTTTCCATTTAACAGCAAATTCCACCGTGGACCAAGAGTGAGCAAGGCGAGAACACTAGTAAAGATATATCAAATGGAAATGGGCATCTTGTTTTATGTCTATAACAAAAAAAAATATTTGAGTGACGATTTCAACTGTTATTGTAGTTGTTGATGGCGGGTTTAGCGGTTTAAAATTTTAAATATTAAATTAATAAGGTGGAATGTGTTCTTACTTCGGGTGGGGGGGGGGGGGAGCTACACGGTAAATGTGTTAGTAACTGGGATTGCGCCTCTATAACTGGAAGATTGCTTAGGAATGATACAGACTGGACAACTATATGTTTTAGGAAATGTTTTATTATTGCACTGTGCTGTGACTAAGACAACTTTTTACTGATCGCCTGTCCGGACCTTGAAGATGTGTTCACGAGGGAGGGATGCTGTTGTTAAAAGCAAATGCTTTTTCAGCAGCAGGTCAAGATGTGTTTATCCCGCTGCTTTTTGTTGTTGCCTCAGCACTCAAGATGATCTTTAATGCCGACCTTGATCCATGCACTGCTCACCTTGGAGTGCCCCGTGTGTATCTGTATGTCGGTGTGCCAGTGACTGATCTGCGCCGTGTCTCTCAGCCTCTCTGATGTGCTCCGGATTGACACTTTTGAATGTTTGGTGCAGCAGAGCAAATTCAACCTGATCTACCACAGTGGGTTTGTTATCACCTTATTCAATGGAGGGGTTCATGGACGTCAAATGGCGATGAATAGAAGATGAATTAATGTAAATACGTGAGCTGCCTTACGCAATTAGTCATCGCATTAGATCTCTAATGCGATCCTTCCACAGTATCTCTCAAAATTATTTAGTTCAAATTGGTTATAAACATTTCGCTCGAGATTATTTTTTAAATTTTTATTAATTATGATGAGTTTTTAGTTCGGATGGAACTCGGGCTAGCACTACGCTCAGATTTTGAAAAGCGACCACCTTAGTTAATTGAGCCACTGACGGCGTCTTTTCTCGTAGCGAACTCGTTACTTTTGAGCTCCAAAAAATATTGTAAAGTATTAATAAATAAAATATTTTAATACTTGATTGAATAATAACATCTGTGATTTAAGGATGGTGGATTGGCGATTCTAAATTGGCCCTAGTGTGTGCTTGGTGTGTAGGTGTGTTTGTGTGTGTCCTGCGGTGGGTTGGCACCCTGCCCGGGATTGATTCCTGCCTTGTGCCCTGTGTTGGCTGGGGTTGGCTCCAGCAGACCCCCGTGACCCTGTGTTCGGACTCAGCGGGTTGGAAACTGGATGGATGGATGTATGGATGGACATTTTCTTTCTCAAATGTGTTTACCTATATCATTGCAAAGTACAGAGATAAACCTTTATTTTCTGTCTACTCCGTTTTAATTAAGTCAGACCAAAGAAAACATTTAAGGCTATTAAATGTGATCTCAAGAAAAGATCAGGGTTAATTATAATACTAATAACAGGAGCGATTATAATGATACAATGCAAAAGTAAATACTGTACTAATTGAAAGAGCCGGGAATCCATGAGGTGAGGCGTCTTATTTTGTTTAACTCTTGCTATCGTATAGTGCATTCTGCCTGTCGGCGTTAGTTATATTTATATTTTTTAGACATCAGACAGTAGAAGCCGCTGACGATCCCTTCTCTTCGTTGTCAGTTTGTAGCTGCAAAAAAATAAAAGCAATAAGAGTTTTAACAGACGTCATTGAATTGGATCATAAGTTTCTGTAACGTTAATGAAAATGGCCAGGAGGTGTCACTAGAGAGGTGAGTGTCAAATGCTTCGAAGCTTCGATACGATTTCCGACACAATTGCTTCAAACGTTTTGATGCTTCGTGAGGCTTCATTCCGCCCATCACTATTTATTTCTGCTTGATTTCTGAATTCCTTTCTCACCGTTTTCCGTTCCTATTCTTACACCGCCGCATGCTACGGCGGGCGCCGGCTATTATTCATTACTTCACTCCAAAACAGCGCCACTCGCAATATGGCGGAGACGTTGACGTATGATGATGTTGGTCATGCGGCGTCTAGTAATTCTATGTCTATTGGCACGCAGATCGGGTAGCGACACTCTTGTCATTATTAACGTGTGAAACACTTACCTCCATTCACTAGATGGCAGTAATACGCCAATAGATGTGCATTACTTATTGATTTGCGTCAGGAGAAAGAGGCGGCGTTACTAAGAGCTTCTTAGCTGACTGTTGGGAACTGTGCTGTCACGTTTTTGACGTGAAATAAATTCTGGTTTTTATTTTGGCGATATAACGCACATTAAAGCCATGTCTCTTCACGTACCTAAAGCCCCTGGTTTTGCACAGATGTTGAAGGAAGGCGCCAAGGTAAAATATTTTTTAATATCAAGGGTATTTGAGTAGTTCTGTATCGATGTGTAGTTGTCTCGAGACTGGAACCTCATATTTGTGAGTAGGCCTAGAAAGGAAAAAAACTTACAAAGAAATATATATGTAAATGTCACATGTATCTTGTGACGGTATTTGATTCCGTTATCATCTTTTCTTTTTTAGTTTATGTCGTTCGGCGTTAAGTTCAATTGTTACCTATTTCTTTTCCAGCCACCACGTGCTGCTCATTATATTCTCATTTGCTGTTGCAAAATAAATCTATCTCATTTGGCGAGGTGGAAAATTGATGTTTGGGTGATCGGTTTTATTTAGTTTTTAGTCCGTTTTGCGCCTCTGTCGCTGTATTTATTTAGATTTGAGTAGTATTAATCAAATTTAAACAATAGTGGCCTCATCGCACCGTTTCCAGAGTCTGTCAAAATGAGCAAGTAATAGGTAAGTTGCCATTTTGTTTGGTAACCGATTTATTTTTCGTTTCATCATTTTATCGTCAGGTCCTTAAGGAGTGTTTGGTAGTAACTGGTATAATACTGTAAATGTTGACGTGATGAACTGCATCTTAACTGGATATTAAGTAATCTTTTAAACGGAGTCCTTCTGTATCGTTTGCTGAGTAAACGTGTGGAGAATTTTGTTTAAAAAGTTTTGTTTTTAGTTCAGAAATGATCTTGCATTCGACTGTACATTGTTTGCTTTTCTGTATGTACTCAATGTAAAATTTTCGATGTGTTTGTAGATTTTTAATTGTTTTAGTCCCTTGGTTACATGAAAACTAGTAATCTTGCATAGTAGACGTTAAAAAAAAATGGGTATGAAGGAAGAGAGCAGCGGTTAAGTCAGAGTTCCTGGCTTCTAAATATGGCAGTATCATGAATTATGTGCCCTGTAAATACTGTTTTTATTAAATTAAGGTATTTACGTAGAAACTGAGTACTCATTCAAAAAAAGCCATGCCTCTAAAACCATTCATTGCCTATTTGTTTTTTACTAATCACCTTTTATTGTAAAATAATGTAATTTTGTCATTTTAAATGGAAGTATTTTTATGGTTATAAAATTGTGCAATGTTTGTTTTATTTTTCTCTAGCATTACTCTGGACTTGAAGAAGCAATCTTTAGAAACATACAAGCATGTAAAGAGTTGTCTCAAACAACACGAACAGCGTATGGACCAAATGGTATGAAAAATACTACTTTGTTTATTGAATTTTTTATTTGATGATCACTAGGTTTTGCTCACTTGTTTTTTTCCCCGGTGTTAAACCAATGACAAAAGCCAGAGCTGCGCAAAATATTTGTCCATGTATTAATTTTTTATGTACACAATTGATAATAGTTTTGGATCGGTACTAAAATTTTGACTTTGGTACTGATAATAATTTTTAGACTGTATTTTTAGTACTGTTACCAAAATTGCTCTGAATCAAATAGCTGATAACACCAGAATCCACCCATCAGCCTCCCCGGCGCACTGTTCCATTACCCAACACTCAGCACAACTTTACCTTCTTGATTGCCGTCAAGTCCCCCATGAGGTTCTGATTGCATCAGTGTGTGTACGGTACACCCCCAAAATTCGCGGGGGTTATGTTCCTGGAGCACCCGCGATTTGTGAAAAATGTTGTTTAAAAAATGCCTAATTTTATAGTTTAAACCCTAAATACTGTGGGGCAAAAAAGTATTTAGTCAGCCACCAATTGTGCAAGTTCTCCCACTTAAAAAGATGAGAGAGGCCTGTAATTTTCATCATAGGTATACCTCAACTATGAGAGACAAAATGAGGGGAAAAAAAATCCAGAAAATCACATTGTCTGATTTTTTGAAGAATTTATTTGCAAATTATGGTGGAAAAAAAGTATTTGGTCAATAACAAAAGTTCATCTTAAAACTTTGTTATATACCCTTAGTTGGCAATGACAGAGGTCAAACGTTTTCTGTAAGTCTTCACAAGGTTTTCACACACTGTTGCTGGTATTTTGGCCCATTCCTCCATGCAGATCTCCTCTAGAGCAGTGATGTTTTGGGGCTGTCGCTGGGCAACACGGACTTTCAACTCCCTCCAAAGATTTTCTATGGGGTTGAGATCTGGAGACTGGCTAGGCCACTCCAGGACCTTGAAATGCTTCTTACGAAGCCACTCCTTCATTACCCGGGCGGTGTGTTTGGGATCATTGTCATGCTGAAAGACCCAGCCACGTTTCATCTTCAATGCCCTTGCTGATGGAAGGAGGTTTTCACTCAAAATCTGACGATACATGGCCCCATTTATTCTTTCCTTTACACGGATCAGTCGTCCTGGTCCCTTTGCAGAAAAACAGCCCCAAAGCATGATGTTTCCACCCCCATGCTTTACAGTAGGTATGGTGTTCTTTGGATGCAACTCAGCATTCTTTCTCCTCCAAACACGACGAGTAGAGTTTTTACCAAAAAGTTCTATTTTGGTTTCATCTGACCATATGACATTCTCACAGTCCTCTTCTGGATCATCCAAATGCTCTCTAGCAAACTTCAGACGGGCCTGCACATGTACTGGCTTAAGCAGGGGGACACGTCTGGCACTGCAGGATTTGAGTCCCTGGCGGCGTAGTGTGTTACTGATGGTACCCTTTGTTACTTTGGTCCCAGCTCTCTGCAGGTCATTCACTAGGCTCACCGTTCTTGTGATCATTTTGACCCAACGGGGTGAGATCTTGCATGGAGCCCCAGATCGAGGGAGATTATCAGTGGTCTTGTCATCCATTTTCTAATAATTGCTCCCACAGTTGATTTCTTCACACCAAGCTGCTTACCTATTGCAGATTCAGTCTTCCCAGCCTGGTGCAGGTCTACAATTTTGTCTCTGGTGTCCTTTGACAGCTCTTTGGTCTTGGCGATAGTGGAGTTTGGAGTGTGACTGTTTGAGGTTGTGGACAGGTTTCTTTTATATTGATAACGAGTTCAAACAGGTGCCATTAATACAGGTAACGAGTGGAGGACAGAGGAGCCTTTTACAGAAGAGGTTACAGGTCTGTGAGAGCCAGAAATCCTGCTTGTTTGTAGGTGACCAAATACTTATTTTCCACCATAATTTGCAAATAAATTCTTTAAAATCAGACAATGTGATTTTCTGGATTTTTTTTCTCATTTTGTCTCTCATAGTTGAGGTATACCTATGATGAAAATTACAGGCCTCTCTCATCTTTTTAAGTGGGAGAACTTGCACAATTGGTGGCTGACTAAATATTTTTTGCCCCACTGTATGCCCCCAAAACACTTTTAATTTAATTTCAAACTCAGCTTAATACATTACCTAAAAAAAGAATGTAAAGGTAAACCTGTATACTGTACTGCTATGTGTCCCGCAGTGCTAGAATGTACAGTACTGATGTTACCACTATATGTACTGTAGTTCATGCAAGCACGTTTTCATTGCCAAAAGCCTTAGAAGGTGCTGGGCGTTTCAACGGCATCTTGGGGCTTTAACCCTTAAATTGCCACATACTTGGGTGGATAATGCATCCCTGGACGCCAAATACTTTTTTGCTGCACTTTAAGTAAACGTCACAATTCACAAAGAAAATGTGAAATTTTAATAGAACACATTTTTTTTCCATGCAAAGAGCATCACAATTACTGCAACACTGATCATATTACACACTGCTAATGAACTGTAAAAACTATTTTAAAAACTACTGGAACAAAGTGCAACTGACACCATGGATAAAATTTAAGTAAATCACTGAGCCAACTGTGCTTGAACTGGCAGCATGCAAACACACAGAGGTAAACGCTGACGCTGTCTCAATCCCAGAGACAATGAGGCTGCAGTGTGTCACGCTTGGGTCACAGAATTGCACAGAAACACAAGAGATTGTAGAGATAGGAACTTTATTCAGACACTTCAAACAAACATGTCTCTTTCAGAAGTAACTAGCTGCATACAGAGCTCATTTTATCGATTAAAGAATAGACAAACATCATACGGGAGCACAACCCCCAACAGGAGCAAAGGATGTCTGGGGGAGGAGAGAGAAGCAAAGCAATCGGCCAAAAAGGATAGGTGCTGTTCAGGCTTTTAAGTGAGCTCCTGCGTGCACACAAATGGCACTGGGAAATGACTATAGCTGGTTGTGGTGGTTTAAGGGTTAAGAGGAACAAAACGGAAAACACAAGAACACTTAGCTGGAGATGCATTACAGTCAATCAGCAGCAAGGAGAACTGAATAACGCTGTAGCGGTCCAGTGCCGCTAAGATTCACACCATCAAGAAGGTGGCGATTTATTTATTTTTATGGTGGAGATTCCAGGGATCCACCCAGCCTTGACCCGACCTGCACGCACTCACAGAGACAAAAACAATAAAGAATGTAATGAAAACAAATTAAATAAATGAAAACAACAGTACCACCCCTATTCCCATTACAGTGATTACACGTTAAATACAACAAAGCACCAACAAAACACACACAGTAAATCATGAAAAACGGCAATGGATGAAATGTAATGATGAAAATAGATAGTCCAGAGATCTGCATGTTGAATGGGAATGTAAAGGTAGTCCTACCGCTTGTTCCTGAAATGGTGAAGACGGGTTCAGGAGCACTTCTTGCAGGATGGCCATGAATCCACTTATAGTCCTCATGTACACAGGCAGACGCCAAACACGAAATGATCCAGGACAAAACGAATAAGTACAGGTAACCCAAGAGAAGGCAGGCAGAGAGACAGGAACTTGAAACACAAATTACAGAAACTTTTTTTTTTTTTTTTTTGCTTTTGGTCACCGGCCCCCTTTGTAAAAGCCGCGCCGACATCCTTTGACCCCAATAGCCCCAGCACCCTCCGCAGAAGACCAATCAGAGCCACTGCAGAGACTGCTGGGAGTCGCAGTTTCAAATTCTATTGGCTACTTTCATCATCCCAAGCCGAGTTTCCTCTACAGTTGCTTCCTGTTCTCTCTACAGTACAGTATTTCCACGAAAAAAGCCATAAAAATTGCGGAGGATATTTGTGGTTTCCACTAATAATTATTAGATAGGTTCAAAGGAAAAATCCACGAATGACTGAGGCTGCAAACTCTGAACCGCGACTTCGAGGGGGTCTAATGTACTTTTGTTTTGTGAAAGACTTTTTTTCCACAGCTGCTATAGTGAGTGTTGAGGTGGGGTGTGTAGGATGTTGAGAGGAAAGGTAATGTTTACTTCCAGATTTGAAAATCCCATTAAAATTTTTTTAAATACTTTTCCAGTACCTGTATACTGCACAACCTTGGTAGTGTTTGTCTGCAGCTCTTCACATACCTATGTTAAGCAATTTCATGTGCAGGAACCAGGTATGCATAATACACCAGGGAACTGCAGGCTACACGTTTTCATACTTGTTCCAAGTGGACCAATTTAGTATCCGCAACTAATGTAGCACTTTGTCTTTGAGATGTAGGAGATAAACACTCACTGAAAAGTGGAATTTTGCAGATTTCATAAAGATTTATTTGAATACAGATTTGAACCCACTAAAGAATATTTGTGTCCAATATCATGTCTTTATAGAGTTCATACAACCATGGACCACAATACTCATTACAAAACCCATAAAATGCAGTACACAAAATAAAACTGGTAACATGCAAAACATTTTTCTCAACATCATCTACTGACTGCCTCTGTTAACATCTGTTTGAAAAATAACTTTAGTCGCTGCTGTCGTAAGACATCAAGGCTGGTGAGGTCTCGACATCTTCAACACTGTCTTTCACAGATGGCATTGAAGATAGTAAAGGACACACCAGCTAGAAATAATCTGTCAGAGATGTCTGCTTCATGTGCTGCTTGAGATCTTTAGGGGTCTCGGAGTATATGAGCATAGCAGAGGTGAGATGATGTTTTACCTTGATGATGGGATTGGCACTCAGTGTCTCTAACAAGCTGATCGTGGCTGATGGTGGCTGCTAACTTTCTGGTATGAAGTTCAACTAACACCTAGGGATGGGAATTGATAAGATTTTCACGATTCCGATTCCATTTTCGATTCTGTTTAACAATTCGATTCTTTATCGATTCTCCTATCGATTCTTATTTTTAAAAAAGGAGAACACACAGGTCGATTAGCTTAGAAATTTGTTTTATATCTTATCTTTGAACAAGATAGAAATTTAGGAGTAGCATGACCTTACAAACCCAACAGTGAGATCTTAAGAGATCCACAGCCTACGGCTCCTCGATGGGGTGCCACGGGGTCCCCAGAAAAAAATTTGTAAATGTAAAATAATAAAATAAATATTCTTCTGTAGCAATAACAAAGTATAACATAAATTATTCTGTGGCAAATACACAAGAATGTCCAGTAACATTTACACTCTCCTTTTTAAAAATATATATGAGCTGAGCACTCAAAAATAAAACTACATCAGCCAGCAACAAATACAATCAACTCAAGTCCAATGGAACTGTGCACTGTGCAATTCTGCAACCATCAACTATGGAGAATTAACAGTTCTTTTGCAGAAATATAAGCATATCTGCTTTTTCAGGAAGGATACGTGATCTTTCTGGACTTATGGTCTCTCCAGCTGTGGAGAACACCCTCTCAGACGGGGTAGAGGATGCCTGCACACACAGAAAGCTTTCAGCCAGTCCTGACAGCAGGGGCAGAGTCTCTCTCTTGCTCCACCACCATAGGGTGGCGTTATCCTTGCAGGGGATGGGGGTTAGGCTTCTATACAGCTGGATCTCCTGATCCACTCTCTGGGCCAGGGAAAGAACGGGCTGCCGTTGTTGGAATGACTGCAGCTCATTGTCCTCATCTTCAAAGAGTTCCTCCAAGGCCGTTTTTTTTTTTTGCTTTACTGGTGGCACCTGAAATGAAATGGACATAATAAAAAATTAAGCAAAAAATGAACAATCCATGACATCTAAATTATCATCACAATGAGCTAAACTTACATAGTCTTCTTCATCCTCATCTTCATCTTCGAACAACTCTCCCTGTGTGTCTCCTTGCTCCAGATGCTTGAGTAGAAAGTGACAAATAAACAAACAAATCAAACTAAGTACCACAGATCCATAGATGAAAGGTCTCACTCTCACAATGGAAATGTGCTACAATGAAAGACACTGTCAAATTGAAATACCTCATCTGCTCCTGCCTCTGTGTTTGCTGCAATTGCTGCTTCCCTG
This sequence comes from Erpetoichthys calabaricus, assembly GCF_900747795.2. Lineage (NCBI taxonomy): Eukaryota > Metazoa > Chordata > Cladistia > Polypteriformes > Polypteridae > Erpetoichthys > Erpetoichthys calabaricus. The sequence goes on along the minus strand of NC_041397.2, from coordinate 159,232,167 downwards.
ATCCTGTCCCAGACTTCATCCTTATCCATTTTGGATTTAAATCGGGGGTCCAAGATGGTGGCCTCCTCCAGGAATCTCTGGATATCAGCGTCCTTAAATTTTTAAAAAGGAGGAAAATGTGACATCGTGACTATCCTTAAGTATTTATAACTGTCATTTTATTTATGATAAATAAATCATCAATTGTACCTGGTATCGTTTGGAAAGATCTTTCCAAATGTTCTCCTTTATGCTCCTTGTGAAGGCAGAGTCATCTTCTTGTACGGTGTAGTGTTGCTGTAGCTTTTGCAGGATGGGCAAAATCTCACCACAGGTCGGACTTTTGTCTCTGGAGACTGCTAGTGTGGAGGTGTAGTGCTTCCGCATGAGCAGCACAAATTCCTCTGCTTTTCTTAAGTCATCATTGCCCATTTTAGCCAGTCTGCAATATCAACAAAACAAAAATACAACAGATATGTTGCATAAAACAAACAAAAACAAAACCTGAGTCCAAGTTGAGCCATATTATCATTATTTTTCAATATTACTCACCTTTCCTTTTCCATGGACTTTCTTATCCGTGGATCGATGGCTGCAGCCTGGATGGCAGGAAACTGCTCGCAGAATCTCTCCATCATCAAATACAGAGAGTTCCATCTGGTCTTTACATCTAGGAGGAGCATATGCTTGGGCAGCTCTGAGGGGTAACACATCCACAACTTAAATGCTAATGTAATATTCCTTATCTTAGTTTATGAATTTAATTTGATCATGATCTAATGATTTACATGTACACAATCTTAAAAAACAATTTACTATGCTTACTGAGCAATTCTTGCTTGTCCTTCAGGACCACTTTTGCCATGTGGGACCTCTTCATCCATACAATCACAGAGCGAATTCTTGCTGCCCAGTTGGAAATGGCAGGACAGTTGTAGAGCTTCTGAGCTCCAAGGTTCAGGGTGTGTGCAAAGCATGGAAACTTGAGAATTTGTAGCTTTTTGACAGCTACATCCATGTTGGCCGCATTATCAACAGTGGCTGCCACAACCTTGTCTTTGATACCATACTCCTCCAAGATCTCATCAATCTCCTCTGCTACAGCTGTCCCTGTCTGTGCCTGGTACACTGGTTTAGTTTTGAGGACTTTTTCTTGAGCCTGGCCATTCCTGACATAATGCAGCGTTACTGTGAGGTAATGATCTTGACTAAAACTTGTCCATCCATCTGCAGTGATGGCTGCCTTCAACACATGTTTCAGCTCAGAAATCAGATTTGCCTGCATACCAAGCGGGGATCAAGTGGTTGGTTACACTGTCTCTGTTTGGGGCTTTGTACTTAGGGTTCAGAGTCTTTGTCATTTCTCTAAAAGATATATAAATGGAAACGGATGAAACATCTGGTAAGAGGAGAACATGCAACTTTGACATTCCCTGACTTAGCCTACAATTAAACACATTCACTTACCGAAAATCGGGGGCATCTACTGTGGTAAATGGGTGCAAGCCTTTTACCACAAACTTAGCCACTGCTCGGTGACATTCATCTATCCTGGCCTGTGTCATTTTACTTTTCCCCGCCTCTGTAAAAGGAAACGCTACCGGTAGACTGCAGCGAGAACTGCCAGCATCTGAGACAGCCAGACTCTGTCTGTCTCTCTCGTCATGGTCATCTAAATGCAATGCACAGTAATAGCAGGTTTTGCAATGAGGCAAATCGCGCTAACATAATATGCAATGTTAGTTGATTAGTTACCTGCCGTATTAACGGGAGAGGACGTGCAAACGTTATCGCTGCTGCTGGGTTCAGATTCACTAGTCCGGAGCGGATCAAAAACACGACATTCATTTAAGGTTATCGCGTGTTTTGTGAGCAAATGCTTTTGCATATTCGTAGTGTTTCCTCCCTTTGATGAAATATCTACTTTGCAAGTATTGCAAGTTGCCCTGTTGTCATCCTTTCTCGTAAAGTATAACCAAACTTTTGAGCGTTTGTGCCGCTTAGGTGCCATGTTTCCTGCTGGGTAAATGACGCTACGCAACGTGGTGACGTCATTCGAGGTGACTGGAATTGATAGGGGAATCGTTTGCAAAAATGGCAAACAATTCCAAGGAATTGAAACAGTGGGAACCGGTTCTCAATTCCCATCCCTACTAATACCTTTTTTTTTTTTTCTTCACTAAGCCGTATCACTAACTTTGCATGCTTGTGTTTAGAGCCCAAAGGATGGCACTACACCATGCTTTTGGGTGCAACAGAAAACCTGATTATTTTTATTTTTTATTCATTTTTTTAAATGGAAATGGAATGGAAATATGTGATAAAGGCACAAGGAATTATTTTCTCTTAAACAGTATAGTGAACAAGTCTGGTAATGCAGCTAATGCTCCCTAAACTTGCATTGAAAAGTGAACACTTTTATCTCTTATTTTGCATAGCCGTGAGGCTCTCAAATGTGTGCAGTTGCCAACTCTTAAGTAAAAATGAGGTTACAAATAAAATATTGTAAATGCTTTGAGGCGCAAATGTTGATCGTCAACTGTATATAAAATGACAAAGCGACCAGTGCCCACAACAGGGCTGCAATGTCCAATCAACAAAGGAAACTAGCTAGGGGTGGGGGTTATGGCCATAAATTTGTATCATGATATAATTAAAAAGTTATCACAGATACAGTATCTATCATGGTATAATCTATCTGCATTTGCTTTTCAGGTTGAATCCAGTTTAGGTTCTTTGTTGGCTCAAATTTATAGGTTAATAGATGGTAGTTCTACCTGTGATATTTCTTTTCATAAGACAATTTTAATCAACTAAAGTAATAATTTTATATAGCACCTTTCCTGGGCTCAAGACTTTCTGAATGAACCAACAGCGTAACAGCAGAATAAAGATCAAATACACACACACACACACACACATATATAATACACACACACACACCCCTATACACACATACAGTGGATATAGAAAAGAATCAGCCCCTTCGAAATATTCCCTTTTTTTTTTTGCTTTACAGCCTTAAATGAAAACGCATAAAATATTTCTTCTCATCTTTACTTACTCAATGCAACCTATATCCAAGTGAACGATATCACAGCTACAGTTCATAAAAATTATTAAAAAAAAAAAAAAAAAGACTAATAAAAGAGATTAATAAAGGATCACCCCCAATGTCAATATTTTGTTGAACCACCTTTTGCTTTAATGACAGCTTTGAGTCTGTTGGGATACTCCTCTATCATCTAGATTGAGCAATAGTTGCCCACTTTTCTTTACAGTTTAACTGTTCAAGTTTAGTCAGATTGGATGGTGAGCATTGGTGGACTGCTATATTCAAATCTTTCCACAGATTTTCAATGAGATTAAGGTCTGGGCTCTGACTGGGCTACACAAGGACATTCACTTTTTTCTCCTTCAGCCACTGTGTAGTCAATTTTGCTGTGTGCTTCGGGTTGTTGTTGTATTGAAAGTAGTGCTGGCCGGTATACTAGTTCATACCGAAAACCGGTTTTTATTTTTTTTATGATATGGATTTTTCTTATACCGCAACACCGGTTTAAATTGCCTAAACGACGTTCGGAACATGGCGCAGCGTGAAACTGTTTAAGTGGGGACCTTTTTCACTGCTACACCACCAAATAGTGGGCGGTAGCATAGGTATGCCGCGCGGTGAAAATGGACAGAGAGCATTCCGAAACTGAACTAAAAGTAAAGTTGAACATGATGAACAGAAGAACTTTTGCTGAAAAAAAGGAGTCACGTCCGTCGCCTGGAGATACTTTAGTTTTAAAAGGTCAGATGTGTAAATACTGTTTCTATACTACTGGATAATACTGCAAGCCAAGTTGTATTTTTTTTGTTTGTTTTCAATACAGTGTAATGTACCTGGGTACTGTGTAATAGTGTGACGACATGTTGACTTTATTCTCGACATTTCTACTTTATTCTCGCCGTTTATGTCAAGATTAAAGTCGACATGTTGACTTTATTCTCGTAATTTGTCATTAAAGTAGAACATCGTAAACTAAACTTCATCCTAAAATGAATATTTAATTTACTAGATTTTCTCAAACCCCGTCATAAGTTATATAGCACATTAAATGCTTTGTGTTAAGTGATTCTTAAACTGACTTCTTCTTGCACTAAGAGGAGGCGCCGGCAGCGATCGCCGCACAGAATACATTCACTTCATGATCTTCCTGCTCTCTGAACATTTAGAATGCTAAGATAAATACTTAATATCATTTTCATGGTGAAATGCATTAAAGCATGCATTAATCATATGGGGGCATGGCAGCGTGCCTGCCTTGCATTTGCATGTTTTTCTGGTGGGTTTACTCAGCGTGCTTCAGTTTCCTTTCAAAGTCATGTAGGATGTGGGGTTTTGTTGTGCTATATTGACCCTGCCAGTGTATGTTTTGCTTGTATTCATCCTGCGATGTGCTGGCGACTCATTCAGAGATGGGCGCAACTCTGAATGGATGGTATAATTAAACATGTATAACAAAGATATTTTTAAAGTTCTGAACACTCCGTGGGCTAAGTTTGTAACTAGTTTTAATTTCACAAAGACGTTTATCGTGTGGTGATTGGTTATGTGGAGAAAGAAAAATGAAAGATAGGAATTGGGGTTTTGGTACGTCAGATAGAGACAGCACGCGTGGAATAAAGAGCCTGCTCAGAAGAACATCCATTGAATTCTGTGTTAGTGTTTCCGACCACCAGATCACAAACCCAACATTTACACAATATTTAAGTTAAACCTGTGCGATATCCATTCATACATCCAGTTCTTTGGAGCCTCGTCACACCTGCCATAAAGTTCTCTACACTGAATATACACCTGGGGACCCCTTACTGCGAGGGAGCAGCACTACCGCCTCACTACCGTGCTTGTTTAATACCTGCTTTAATGCATTTCATCATGAAAATGATATCAAGTATTTATCTTAGCATTCTAAATTTTCAGAGAGCAGGAATATCATGAAGTGAATGGATTCTGTGCGGTGATCGCTGTCTCCTCTTAGTGCGGGAGAAGTCAGTTTAAGAAGCGTAGTGATTAACAACTGGGTAGGGGAGCACTTAACACAAAGCATTTAATGTGCTACATTAACTTATGACGGGGTTTGAGAAAATCTAGTAAATTAAACAATGATTTTAGGATGAAGTTTAGTTTACGACATTCTACTTTAATTATAAAGTAAACTATGAGAATAAAGTGGAAATGTCGACTTTATTCTCGACATATAGTTTGATTTTTTCTTCCCCGTGTCCGTATTTTTTTCTTCACCGTGGCCCTAATATGATTCTGTAGGGCTATACCACAAATACCCCTCCTTTAACCGTCACCTTATCGTGGTGGAGGGGTTTGCGTGTCCCAATGATCCTAGGAGCTCTGTTTTCCGGGGCTTTATGCCCCTGGTAGGGCCACCCAAGGCAAACTGGTCCTAGGTGAGGGATGAGACAAAGAGCGGTTAAACAAACCTCCTATGAAGAAAAACCATTTTGGACGGCGTTTTCCCTTGCCCGGACGCGGGTCACCGGGGCCCCACTCTGGAGCCAGGCCTGGAGGTGGGGCTCGATGGCGAGCGCCTGGTGGCCGGGCCTGCACCCATGGGGCTCGGCCGGGCACAGCCCGAAGAGGCAACGTGGGTCCCCCCTTCCCATGGGCTCACCACCTATGGGAGGGGCCAAGGAGGTCGGGTGCAGTGTGAGTTGGGTGGTGGCCGAAGGCGGGGACCTTGGCGGTCCGATCCTCGGCTACAGAAACTGGCTCTTGGGACGTGGAATGTCACCTCTCTGAAGGGGAAGGAGCCTGAGCTAGTGCGCGAAGTTGAGAGGTTCCGGCTAGATATAGTCGGGCTCACCTCGACGCACAGCTTGGACTCTGGAACCAATCTCCTTGAGAGGGGCTGGACTCTCTACCACTCTGGAGTTGCCCCCGGTGAGAGGCACCGAGCAGGTGTGGGTATACTTATTGCCCCCCAACTTAGAGCCTGTACATTGGGGTTTACCCCAGTGGACGAGAGGGTAGCCTCCCTTCGCCTTCGGGTGGGGGGACGGGTCCTAACTATTGTTTGTGCGTATGCACCGAACAGCAGTTCGGAGTACCCACCCTTTTTGGAGTCCCTGGAGGGGGTGCTAGAGGGCATACCTTCTGGGGACTCCCTCGTTCTGCTGGGAGACTTCAATGCTCACGTGGGCAATGACAGTGAGACCTGGAAGGGCGTGATTGGGAAGAATGGCCCCCCTGATCTGAACCCGAGCGGTGTTTTGTTATTGGACTTCTGTGCTCGTCACGGATTGTCCATAACGAACACCATGTTCAAGCATAGGGGTGTTCATATGTGCACTTGGCACCAGGACACCCTAGGCCTCAGTTCGATGATCGACTTTGTGGTCGTGTCGTCGGACTTGCGGCCACATGTCTTGGACACTCGGGTGAAGAGAGGGGCGGAGCTGTCAACTGATCACCACCTGGTGGTGAGTTGGCTTCGATGGTGGGGGAGGATGCCGGTCAGGCGTGGTAGGCCCAAACGTGTTGTGAGGGTCTGCTGGGAACGTCTGGCAGAGCCCCCTGTCAGAAGTAGCTTCAACTCCCACCTCCGGCAGAACTTCGACCACATCCCGAGGGAGGTGGGGGACATTGAGTCCGAATGGGCCATGTTCCGTGCCTCTATTGTTGAGGCAGCTGACCGGAGCTGTGGCCGTAAGGTGGTCGGTGCCTGTCGTGGCGGCCATCCCCGAAGGATGCCGTCAAGCTGAAGAAGGAGTCCTACAGGACCCTTTTGTCCTGTGGGACCCCGGAGGCAGCTGATAGGTACCAGCAGGCCAAGCGGAATGCGGCTTTGGTGGTTGCTGAGGCAAAAACTCGGGCGTGGGAGGAGTTTGGGGAGGCCATGGAGAATGACTTTCGGACAGCTTCAAGGAGATTCTGGTCCACCATCCGGCGTCTCAGGAAGGGGAAGCAGTGCAGTATCAACACTGTATATGGTGGGGATGGTGCGCTGCTGACCTCGACTCGGGACGTTGTGGGTCGGTGGGGGGAATACTTCGAAGACCTCCTCAATCCCATTAACATGCCTTCCAATGAGGAAGCAGAGCCTGGGGACTCAGAGGTGGGCTCCCCCATCTCTGGGACTGAGGTCACCGAGGTGGTCAAAAAACTCCTTGGTGGCAGGGCCCCAGGGGTGGATGAGATACGCCCGGAGTTCCTCAAGGCTCTGGATGTTGTAGGACTGTCTTGGCTGACACGCGTCTGCAACATCGCATGGACATCAGGGACAGTGCCTCTGGATTGGCAGACCGGGGTGGTGGTCCCCCTCTTTAAGAAGGGGGATCGGAGGGTGTGTTCCAACTACAGAGGGATCACATTCCTCAGCCTCCCTGGAAAACTCTATTCAGGGGTCCTGGAGAGGAGGGTCCGTCGGATAGTTGAGCCTCGGATTCAGGAGGAACAGTGTGGTTTTCGTCCTGGTCGCGGAACAGTGGACCAGCTCTATACCCTTAGCAGGGTCCTGGAGGGTGCATGGGAGTTTGCCCAACCAGTCTACATGTGTTTTGTGGACTTAGAAAAGGCATTCGACCGTGTCCCTCGGGGAATCCTGTGGGGGGTACTCCGAGAGTATGGGGTACCGGCCCCCCTGATAAGGGCTGTTCAGTCCCTGTACGATCAGTGCCAGAGCTTGGTCCGCATTGCCGGCAGTAAGTCGAACCCGTTTCCAGTGAGAGTTGGACTCCGCCAGGGCTGCCCTTTGTCACCGATTCTGTTCATAACTTTTATGGACAGAATTTCTAGGCGCAGCCAGGGTGTTGAGGGGGTCCGGTTTGGTGGGCTCAGGATTGGGTCACTGCTTTTTGCAGATGATGTTGTCCTGTTTGCTTCATCAGGCCGTGATCTTCAGCTCTCTCTGGATCGGTTCGCAGCCGAGTGTGAAGCGGCTGGGATGAGAATCAGCACCTCCAAATCCGAGACCATGGTCCTCAACCGGAAAAGGGTGGAGTGCCCTCTCAGGGTTGGTAGCGAGATCCTGCCCCAAGTGGAGGAGTTCAAGTATCTCGGGGTCTTGTTCACGAGTGAGGGAAGAATGGAGCGTGAGATCGACAGGCGTATCGGTGCGGCATCCGCAGTAATGCGGGCGTTGCATCGGTCTGTCGTGGTGAAAAAGTAGCTGAGCCGCAAGGCGAAGCTCTCAATTTACCAGTCGATCTATGTTCCTACCCTCACCTATGGTCATGAGCTATGGGTAGTGACCGAAAGAACGAGATCGCGAATACAAGCGGCTGAAATGAGTTTCCTCCGCAGGGTGTCTGGGCTTTCCCTTAAAGATAGGGTGAGAAGCTCAGTCATCCGGGAGGGGCTCAGAGTAGAGCCGCTGCTCCTCCGCATCGAGAGGAGTCAGATGAGGTGGCTCGGGCATCTGATCAGGATGCCTCCTGGACGCCTCCCTGGTGAGGTGTTCCAGGCACGTCCAACCGGGAGGAGGCCCCAGGGAAGACCCAGGACACGCTGGAGGGACTATGTCTCTCGACTGGCCTGGGAACGCCTTGGGATTCTCCCGGAAGAGCTAGAAGAAGTGGCTGGGGAGAGGGAAGTCTGGGCATCTCTGCTCAAGCTGCTGCCCCCGCGACCCGACCTCGGATAAGCGGGAGACAATGGATGGATGGATATACCACAAATAGCATTATAAATGCAAGTTTTATTATTTATGCATATAGCTTAGCTTGAAGCAAGGTCCATATTAATGCAGTTTGCCTAAATGATGGTTCAGTTGGTAAAGATGTCATCACCAAGATTGCACTTTTTGTTTTATTTTAATTTGGTGAGTACTGTGTAATGCACCTGGGCTTAAAGCCTTGAAGTAATAGTGCAACTATCAGTAATAATACTATTATTTATTTTATTGTTATTATTTATTAGTTTGAATATTATGCAGTTTAATGATGGTAAATTTGTTTAAAAAGTCACTTTAATGTGTCAGTGGACAGATGGTTAACATTAACAGAAAGTGTAGTTGTTTTACACAAAATGTTTACTATTTATTCCTTTTCTAAGACATGTTCAGTGCAATACAACTTTTGACAAGCACTTCTGGATATTTTACTAAGTCTAAATGCCTCTTTGGATGGTTGAAAATATGTTGTCAAAATTATAGTTTAAGTTTTTGCAAAATTTGTTCAATAAAAAGGTTCTATATTTTGACTGCATCTGTCATGCAATGTGATTCCTTTTCTTCATTAGTGCCACCCCCTTGAAAACTATCACTTTATGGGGTCATGCAAACCTGTATTAATACTTGTGTGCACATTAAAATGTTTTTTTTGTACATTGTACAATGCACGTGACAGTGGAATAGGTTATTCTTAGCCAGTAACTGCAGTGGAAAATGTGGTTAACATCCACTCATACATGGGGAAAAAAATACAGTTGAATACCGTGAAACCGGGATAATTTAGAAAAATACCGTGATATAGAATTTTGGTCATACCGCCCACCCCTAATTGAAAGGTGAACATTCTGCCCATCTTCAAGTTTCTGGCAGAGGGTAGCAGGTTTTCCTCAAGAATTTGACGGTATTTTCCCCCTTCCATTTTTCCTTCTACCCTGACGAGAGCCCTGCGGCAGAGAAACACCCCCACAACAGGATGCTGCCAGCTCCATGCTTTACTGTAGGTATGGTGTTTTGTGAATAGTGCGCTGCATTGGATTTCCGCCAGGTGTACCGTTTGGTATTGAGGCCAAAGAGTTCGAATTTGGCCAGTAACCAATGTCTGCAATGGAAATGGTGGTTACTTAAACTTGATTGAGTTAACAAATATTATTTAGCAGGGGGTTTATCCTTTATTAATCTCAGTATTTCTTGTTTTTCATTTAAAATTCTTCTGATCTGTAGCTGTGATATCTTTCATTTGGATGTCTTAGATTGCATTGAGTAAGTAAAGCTGGAAAAAATATTGGTTTGTGTGTTATCATTTAAGGCTGTTAAGCAAAAAAAAAAATGGGAATATTTCGAAGGGGGTGATTCTTTTCTGTTCCCACTGTGTGTGTGTATGATATATAGATATATAATATAGGTGTGTGTGTATTGTAAGAAAGGTCACTATATTGCGCCTGACACAGACTGGACTCGGAGGCACGTATAAAAACGAAGAAACTTTTATTTTTCTTCTGCTGGAGGGCACGTCTTTCCCGTAATCCCTCCAGCCACAACACAGTCCTAAGTACAGTAAGCACCACACTAACACGCCTTTTCTTTCTTCCACCACCACTCCTCCACAAGCTTTGTCCTCCTCCTCCCCCCGACTCTGGCCGCTGAGTCGTGGTCGCTGGCTCCCTTTTATTGGGTACCCGGAATCCGGGTAAGGTGAAACCAGTGTCCAAAAGGGGCCAGCCGCTCCTGTTGCAGTACCCTCTGGTGGCGCCTGCAGAACCCCACAGAGCTGCACAGAACTTCAACCCCCATGAAGCCCTGGTGGAGTCCGAGGCACTGCTGCTACCCAGGGAGGCTGCCATCTAGCATCCAGGGGTGATACTGGGCTTCCCACCCTTGTCTCCCTGGCAGATGTGAAGGGGTGTCCTGGCCAGGCATGGGCCCCGGCCCTCTGTCACAGTGTGAACGAGTGACAAAAATTACAAAGTCTCGAAAAAGGATAGGAAAGATCGCATTAGCGCAAACTAACTGAAATTATAACTTGGTGAAATAACGGAACAACGAAAAGAGATCGAATATATTGTTCGGATTTAAACTTTAAGTGGGAGACTTGTAGAATTAAAATATTCCAAAAACGTTGTTGCGGTGTGAAGTCCCGTGAGACGGAGACTTTTAACATAAGATTCTTTCAAGTCATGCCCTACTTACCACTATTTTCAAACAAGACCACGGTCATCTAACCTCATTCGTGTGAATGCTTTTATCAGACTCGCTTCCTGCACTCACAGCTCTTATAAATTTTATCAGGACAATAATTTTATAAGTTCAAAATGACACGTCAACGACAAAGCGAAGAAGAGCATGGGCAAACAATCAAGAAAGTTGTTTTATTAGAGAGAAAGAAACGATATTCACTCACAAGGCGATATACGTTGAGTTGTCACGATGCAAGTCTGAACGCAGACTCAAAATTCAATGTGACCTTGAAGAAAAGTAAATTCCACATATTGTTTTTACATAAGTTTTAAAGTTTAAAAAAATATATATATATATATAAAATAAATAAATAATATGAGTGCTGGGTGGTATACCGTTTCATACCGAAAACCGTTTTTTATTTTTATTATGATATGGATTTTTCTTATACCGCAACACTGGTTTAAATTGCCTAAACAACGTTCAGAACGTGGCGCAACGGGAAACTGTTTAAGGGGGACCTTTTTCACTGCTACACCGCCAAACAGACATACAACAGAGTACATGCAGTAGTGGAGGTATTGTGCGGTGAAAATGGACAGAGAACATTCCAAAACTGAAGCTGTAGCAGACAATAAAGTTAAACATGATGACACAGAAGAACTTTTGCTGGAAAAAGGAGTCAAGTCTGTTGTCTGGAGATACTTTGGATTTAAAAGGTCAGATGTGACCATTATCTTCAGATGTTTGAATACTGTTTCTATACTACTGGATAATACGGCAAGCCAAGTTGTACTTGTTTTATTTTTTTCAATACTGTGTAATGTACCTGGGTACTGTGTAATTGCGGATGTCAAACTGTCCAGCTCCATGCCTACAGTAGAGCCTGCCTTCCTCACCAGTTTGTCCAGGCGTGAGGCGGCCTTCTTGTTAATGCTGCCTCCCCAGCACACCACCTCGTAGAATAGAGCACTTGCCACAACCATCTGATAGAACATCTGCAGCATCTTATTGCAGATGTTGAAGGACGCCAGTCTTTTAAAGAAGTACAGCCAGCTCTGTCCTCTCTTGCACAGTGCATCAGTATTGGCAGTCCAGTCCAATTTATCATCCAGCTACACTCCCAGGTGTTTATAGGTCTGTACCCTCTGCACACAGTTCTTCTCTGATAATCACGTGGTCCAGAAGGGGCCTGAGTCTTCTAAATCCACCACCAGTTCCTTGGTTTTGCTAGTGTTCAGGTGTAAGTGGTTTGAGTCGTACCATTTAACAAAGTCCTTGATGAGGTTTCTATACTCTTCCTCCTACCCACTTCTGATGCAGCCCACGATAGCAGTTGACTTTATTCTCGACATTTCTACTTTATTCTCGACATTTATGTCTAGATTAAAGTCGACATGTTGACTTTATTCTCGTAATTTGTCATTAAAGTAGAACATCGTAAATCTAAACTTCATCTTAAAATGAATATTTAATTTACTAGATTTTCTCAAACCCCGTCGTAAGTTAAGTAGCACATTAAATGCTTTGTGTTAAATGTGCCTCTTAAATTGACTTCCTCTTACACTAAGTGGAGGTGCATGCAGCACACAGAATACATTAATTTCATGACGTTCCTGCTCCCTGAACATTTAGAATGCTAAGTACTTGATATAATTTTCATGATGAAATACATTAAAGCATGTATTAATCATGTGGATGCACGGTGGCGTGGAGGTTGCACTGCTGCTTCGCAGCAAAGGGGTCCCGGGTGTTCCCAA
>NC_041397.2:159176512-159186512 GCF_900747795.2 Erpetoichthys calabaricus | reverse complement strand
CGTATGTCTGAGACGGGAGGTGTTTCGTTTTGAATCCGTGCCTGTTGCGATGCAGCACTTTGATTGATAGTTTGCGTCATGTGGATCTAGGATGTAGATTTGTGCATATTAAATGAAGTATTGTAGGATCTAATGCAGTTCATAAAGTTTTTACTTTTAGGTACATCGTTAGTTAGAAGCTTTAGTTGAGCTTTGCGTTTTTGGAGTCGAGTCATTTTTTCTTTTAGAAATATGGATAAGTAATAAGGAGTATTGCACTCACTGTTAATATGGAGCCTTTTTTTGCGGTTGAACGGTTAATAGTGCCTTATTGTAAGGAGATCCACCTATGCTGCATAGCCGTCTATTTTGTTTGCGCCTGCGCAGTACGTCTTTTAAGTAATAAGGAGTATTGCACTCACTGTTAATATGGAGCCTTTTTTTGCGGTTGAACGGTTAATAGTGCCTTATTGTAAGGAGATCCACCTATGCTGCATAGCCGTCTATTTTGTTTGCGCCTGCGCAGTACGTCTTTTTGCAGCTACGGCCCATTGCCGGATGTGCCTGCGTCCATCATCCGGTTTAGCATTCTCGGTTAGTAATATGGATATATATATATATATATATATATATATATATATATATATACACACACATACACATATATACATATACATACATAGTGCGTTGCAACACGGGCTGCGATTGTTACATGGGAGGGAGAGGACAAATCACAGCTTCCCGCTTTCTAATCGGGCTTGTGATTGCTGCTTTGACGGATGCCCAGATCCCACAGTATTTCCCCTTAGGAGAGGCGTTAGGCAAGTGTAATTGAATAGCGGTGCTGCAAGTTATTGCTCTTTTTATCTTTATTTTATTTTATTGTAGAGTCAACTCACAGCTGCGCGCACCAGTGCGTGCGTGGCGGATGCGTACGGCTGACGTTTTCATTGTCTACCACCTCCGCTAATCATTCTTGAGGCAGATTGAAGACTTAAGTGCCAGCTTAACTGAAAAATTAAAGAAAACATACTAAGTTTTAAAAAAAATCAGTTTTAACGGGAAAAGATGCCGACGAAAGAAGAGAAGCAGCGGGACGCTAGGGTGAAGAGCTGCTCATTAAGCAGCAAGCTCATCAACCTCTGAGCAAACGAATGGTAAACGTACAGAGAAAGAGGATAAATACTATGAATGGTCATGTCAAGTATATTTACTCCACGTTATCGTGCAGTGCGCTGTTACTGGTATTTTGATAAAAGAATCTGAATAACATATAAGAAGCGTATAAATTATTAAACAGTAAAACATTAACATTTAAGAAGTAAAGATACATTGAGTACTACTGTAGTGCTTTCGGGTATAGTACATTTTTTGTTTGCCCATTACATGCATAAATGTATACATTTTTTGGTGTACCTACCCAAGAACACGCGACATGACCCGGCAGTTAAAAATTTATCGCTCCAGCAATTTTAACTCTGTTACAAAGTCATCTAATATGGTATTGCAAACGGCAGCGGGAGCGTTTCTATAAACTCAATTTAAACTTACTGTTTACACCGTGCTTTGAAGATGCATAGTATGCGACACGTGTTTCGCCGTAATTGTGGGCTCATTAGGAGTACACAGTCACTGCACTCCCTTACGGGAATCGATCCTCGGACGTAGAGGCGAAGCCCCTAACGTTGTGCTACGGCGTGTGGTTCGTTCATTTGACAGCATGTAGATCGGGGTAATTACATTGCAGGCATTCGTAGTCTGATTCACAATCTGATTGTATGGGTGGTTACCTACCAGGTAACGCTTGTGGTTGGTGAGCAAGTCGGCTAACTTCTGCCACGGTGCCCTCTTTCAGTTGCGAGAAGCAGATCATACAATGGTTGAAATAGTTTAATATATATAGCAAAATCACCGCGCTTCGCAGGGGCGAATATGGTATTGCAAACGGCAGCGTTTCTATAAACTTAATTTGAAGTTACGGTTTATACCGTGCTTTGTTTCATATTCTTTTCCTACTTTATCAATTGTGTAATGTGTTTTTTGAACAGGTTTGATTCATGGAAGTGATCACTCCTGCTGCGTTCAGTCACTTCACATGAGCCGCTCTCTTGTGTGATGTTGCGATGTCCACGGGTTTATTTAATGTTAGCTAAGACCCGGCAGTTAAAAGTTTCTCGCTACAGCAATTTTAACTCTGTTACAAAGTGATGCAAACTCTCGTTTATACCTCGTGTCTTCTCATTAAACTTGTATCTCGCGAGTATGGCATTGCAAATGGCAGCGGGAGCGTTTCTATAGTTAATTTAAGGTTAGGTTTATACCATGCTTTTTTATACCTCGTGTCTTCTCATTAAACTTGTATCTCGCGAATATGGTATTGCAAACGGCAGCGGGAGCGTTTCTATAAAGTTAATTTAAGGTTAGGTTTACACCGTGCTTTTTTATACCTTGTGTCTTATGAAGATGCTTGTATGCGTCACTCACTCGCTTCTTATTGTTTCGCTGCCTTGTCAATTGTGTAATGAGTGTTTTCTTCAGCGCTCTTTGGGGCTCCTCCTTCTTTTCTACGTACTGAGTTCACAGTCAGTTCACGTGATTACGTGGGAGGCGTGATGACGCGACACGCAACTCAGTCTCCTACGGCCATCTTGCTGCCTTCCATTACAGTATATGGACAAAAAAGAGGTTCCAGTTATGACCATTACGCGTATAATTTTGAAATGAAACCTGCCTAACTTTTGTCAGTAAGCTGTAAGGAATGAGCCTGCCAAATTTCAGCCTTCCACCTACACGGGAAGTTGGACAATTAGTGATGAGTGAGTCAATCAGTCAGTGAGTGAGTGAATCAGTCAGTGAGGGCTTTGCCTTTTATTATTATAGAAATATGTATATATGTATATATGTGTATGTATATATGTGTATGTATATATGTATATATGTGTGTATATATGTGTATGTATATATATATATATATATATATATATATATATATATATATATATATATATAAAAAGCAAGTTCTGTTTCTGGAATTTTTTGGTGTGGTTAAGTTTTGATATACTGTGTAAAGTTTGCAATACACCTTTTTTGCACAGAGTACTGCTGCTTTGGAGGCACAGTATTTTCTTTATTAACATGTTTTTAAATATTGATAAATATATTGTGATATGTTCTATAAATATATATATTAATATAATATGATTTTGTCAGTATTGCCTAGGATTAGTACTACTGATACTGTAAAATAGCCAGTGCTGTTATGTTTTCAGAACTTTGGTGTTGACTTAGCATCAAAGTATCAGTTCTTGTGACATTTTTAGTTGGCAGAATCCTAACCCAACTTCCTTAACTCTGTGAGAAAAGTGTCTTACATATTGTAGATTTCTGCTGTAAGTAAACTTGTAAAACGTTCTCAGAATTTGCCAGAATAGTTATTAATAATTTTTTGAAATAATGCTATGTGTGTATACAGTAAGTCTTTTGCTCACCTTGCTTTCCAAACTAAAAAGGGATGTAGCTTTAAACAGTTGCAATTTTATGGATTTTAAATATTTTTGATATGTTTTATATTTGCCTTTTTCATTGTATTGTGTTTGGCATGCTGTAATGTTATTTTAATTAGGCTGAATAAATTTGCTCTTAATTGATATGTTTTTTCTCTGTATTATTTCACCAGTTTAAATTCACTGTGTTAATTCTAATATACTAATTAAATGCCTTTTCTTACATTGTCTCACGATAAAACACAATTCTGAAAAAGGAAAAAAAAAACTATTAACTAAAACTATATTAATGATATTGATAGCTCTGCTGCATCTAACAAGATAGATCTTGCATAATCAATTGCAGTTGAATGTCAATTTCAATTTGAACTTAATAGTAATAAGTTGTTGAGGTTCTACATATGTAATTATTTTTGTGAAAATTAATTATCAGAAAATTTGGTTATCATTAAGAAAACAACAAAACTGAAGCAATGTTCTGTGAATCAATGCTGGTTATGCATATTACCTTCAAATGCCCACTTTCCTCTATTTACATATGTTACCCAAACATATTGGCCTTCCTTTGTGCCCAGTGCTTACCATGGTTAATCGTTAGGTTTTTACAAGTTATAATTTTTAATTACAGGTTCAACATCCTGCTGCAAAAATGATAGTTATGGCTTCTCATATGCAAGAACAAGAAGTTGGAGATGGCACAAATTTTGTGCTAATTTTTGCTGGTGCTCTTCTAGAACTTGCAGAAGAGCTTCTCAGGATGGGACTTTCTGTATCGGAGGCAAGTCGAAACAAGTTTATTTTCTGAATAAATAAAATTTCAGTTATGTTTAAATGGCAATTTTGCTTGCTGATAAATTACTACAGGATAAAATGCTTAATTTAAAAATTCACTGAGTGATCCTCCTGTGCTTTTCATGCATAAATTTAACTTTTTTGTTAAATCCTTCAGGTCATAAATCCGATCTTAAAAAAAGTAAAATGTACACAATTTAGGTGTCATGTTTCTTTCACTCTTGCTTGTACATATATATATATATATATATTCAAAGTTTTGAGCTTTGCCGGTTTCAGATGAAAGTGGTAATAGTGTCTTATAAGGTGTAGGTTTGCAAAGCATGTCAGTAAAATAAAACGACTCCGGTTCAGACTAAATGTAATTTGTAATGGTACAATTTCTAATTTCACATATACTTATTCAATGAAACTATTTTTTCTTCTACCCTTTTGAAAAAAACATAGCCTGTTTTATGTTTGCTGCTCAATAGCCCCATTCAGATGGGATAAATTTTACACCAGAATATGGTGTAAAGTAACTCTTTCTGGAGGAGCTGAATAATTTTAGTCCCGTCTGAATTACTCATGTTTAACTTTTCATTCATCTGAGTAAAAGTTAGACACTTCTGCTGAAAGTCAGCTTTATAAAAAAATAAATAAAAGTGTAAATTCCCTCAGAGGTCTATCAGTGTGCTGATATAAACAATTTATATAGAAAGCAGGTTGGTGCAGGGCTGTTTCCCTTGGAGGTGCAAATGGACTTATTGTTCTTACAAATAAAAATTGCTGATGTGGTCTGATCTCATTTTACACATACATTAGCTAAAGGAAAGGGGAAATGCTGGTATAGACTAAACCACTGCTGGTAAATCACTGACTTTTCACCACCTCCTGGTGTAAAACTAATCGTTTGAATAGGTTTAATGCTTGTAATTTCTTTAAGAAATAAATTTTTAAAAGCCTCAAAAGCCTCATTTAAACCCAGTCTTTAAAAAGTTAAGGTGTTCAAAATAGCCTTACATTTGCAATGATGAAATGCCTTTTATATATTGTGTGGTTTCAGTCAACATATTATCTTATGAAAAAAACGCATGCAGGTTATGGTTATTACAGTAGCTTTATTACCTCAAAAAATGTCACAATGGCACATTGCACTTGGGTATAATCTTGTAAGTGTCAAATTGCCAGCCTTCATTATTAAAATATTCTTGTCTACTTGTTAGGTATAGCTATGAAATATTAATAAGACAAATCATACAAATAAGTAATACAATAATTAATACAAGAGTAAACTCTGTGTTTCGCATATTCACAACAATCCCTAATCACATATAGAGAGGATTTAGTTGGTGGTACCAAAAAATGTAGGAATCAGAGTCAAAGGTTCTTTGTGTGCCAACTCCACAGCCCTAGCCAAACCTACAAATAATGGATCTGATATTGTCAAAATGGTGGAGCTGAATTGATTGACTAGACTCCAGTGTTTTTGCCACAGGTGTTACCTTCCAATTAGAAAGTTTAGGCAAAGTGTAATCTGTCTTTTTTTTTTTTTATTATTATTATTATTATGAAATGCCATCTATAACATCTATACTAATTAATAAAAGGCAAAGCCCTCACTGACTGACTGACTCACTCATCACTAATTCTCCAACTTCCCGTGTAGGTGGAAGGCTGAAATTTGGCAGGCTCATTCCTTATAGCTTACTTACAAAAGTTAGTCAGGTTTCATTTCGAAATTCTACGCGTAATGGTCATAACTGGAACCTGTTTTTTGTCCATATACTCTAATGGAGGAGGTGGAGTCACGTATCGCATCATCACGCCTCCTATGTTATCACGTGAACTAAAAACAAGGAAGAGATTTACAGCACGAGTCAAACGCGGGAACGAAGGTAAATGACGTTAATTTTTGAGTGTCTTTTAATACTGTGTAAGCATACATATTAACACATGTGCAATTAAACGTGTGCATTTATGGGGTGATTTCTCAGGCTTAAAAGCTCGCATTTTATTAAAAAGGTAAATGCAAACTGTTTTCATTCAGAAGGGCACAAACCACAATAGATTTCAGACGTTAAACGCACAAAAATGTCGGTACACCAGATAAATAAGCGCAACATATTATCAGTTGTATTGTATGCTTACAATACATATAGAAATGTGTTAATCGTTAACTAATATTATGGGATGGTGTTTTTCGACTCGCGCCTTGATTTAAACGATTGCATGTCTTGGTGGGTTTGCGTAGCTTATTGTCAATATCTTTACACCTCTTTTTAAGACTTAATTTAAAAAGGTTTTCTTTTCTTCTTAATTAAAATTTAAAAGCAATACTTCACCGCTGCGAAGCCCCTCTAGCGCTGACGTCCGAGGTTCGATTACCGTAAGCGAGTGCAGTGAGTGTGTACGCTTGATGAGCCAAGAATAAGGGGGAAAGACGTGCCGCGTACTCTTTGCATTATTTGACAGTAAACTATTTTCAACCATTCTATGATCTGCTTCTCAAAACTGGAAGGCACTGTGGCTGATGTTACCTCACTTGCTGGCCAACCATAAGCGTTACCTGGTAGGTAACCAGCCACTCACTTCACTCCCTTACGGGAATCGAACCTCGGACGTCAGCGCTACAGGCGAAGCCCCTAAAATTGCGCCACGGCGTGTGGTTTGTTTATTTGACAACATGTAGATCGGGGTAATTACATTCACGGCTTTCGTTGTCTGATTCACAATCTGATTGTATAGGTGGTTACCTACCAGGTGACGCTTATAGTTGGCCAGCAAGTCAGCTCGAAGTGATCACTCGAGTGAAGGCAGCTTCACAAAAAAACAGATCCTTAACAAACTGTTATTAGTATATAATTTAAAAAGGTTTTCTTTTCTTCTTAATAAAAATTTAAAAGTGGTACTTCGCCGGTGCGAAGCGCGTGGATTTGACCGACTGACACATACAGACATATTCATGAGTGCAGGTACTTTGGAAAGAAAGCACCGTGTAAACCTAAAGTTTAAATTAAGTTCATAGACCTACAAAAGGTTGCCATTGATTTGAGGCAAGATTGCTTTTCTCCTGTACAACTATACATTGCATTCTCAAGAGTGTGCTTGCACAGCTTCGGATATAGATATATATGTATGTATGTCTATATACATATATATATATATATATATATATATATATATATATATATATATATATATATATATATATGTAAGCTTATAAGTACTGCCTTACTTCTCTTTAAGAAAGGAAGATGTAATGATACTTGATTTAAACGATTCCATGTCTTGCTGGGTTTGCTTAGCTTATTGTCAATATCTTTACACCTTTTTTTTTAAGACTTATTGACTGAAACGGGCTTTCACGAAAAAAGTTAGGGCTTTGCTACAGGATACACCCTCCACAAGTTAAGCAAGTAAAAATAAAATATATATTTCTGTTTTATTTAAACCTTTTAAGTTCGTATGCATAGCCCCATTTGGCTGTTTAATTTTTTTTTTCTTTCTTCAGTAATATTTAATCTCCTTAAAGAAAAAGAACATATCCATTTTACTTTTTTTGTATCTCTTTAGTAATATTTTAGTGTAAAATGATAGCCAGTATTTAAACCTTTTATGTTACTTTATACATTTATTTTACACAATGTTGAAAAATTAATAAGAAAGCTACATATTTTGGCAGCTGCTGCTTTCATTTTCAATGAAATGAAAAAAGCTCTCCAAGAGAAAACGTCAATGAAGAAGAAACAGTTTGCACTATCTAAAAAGGAGAAACCCTCATTTATAAAGGTTTGCTGCAGATGACTTAACTGAAAATAAATTAATAGTTCCTATGTGTAAAAACATATTTATGTATTTTACTTATGCCTTTATTCCAGCAACTTGCAACATCTGAGGTACAATTTGTTACATTACTTTTGTTTTTTGCAGCACAGGCAGGTGAAGTGACTTCCTCAGGGTCACACAGTGGTGTCAGTACCAGGATTTGAACTGACAAGCTCCGGGTTTACTGAAATATTACTGAAGAAAGAAAAAAAAAACGAAAACGGGCAAATAGGGCTATGCATACAAATGTCCATCCATCCATTATCCAACCCGCTATATCCTAAATACAGGAGCCAATAAGTAGATATGTATATATACAGTATATATATATATATAATTTTATTGTACGTTTACTTATCTGGCTTACTTTTCCAAGGTGACTTACAACATTTGAAATACAATTGGTTGCACTTATTTGTATTTCCAATTGGCGCACAGGCTCAAAGTGTTTTACTTACAGTCACACAGTGTCAGTAGCACAATAAACACATTATTATTATTTTATACTAACAAGCTTTTAACTTTTAAATGTCAGGTGCTTATTACCTGAGAAGTGTTTCTTTACTTTGTTTCCCGTTTGCCTTTTAAAGAATTACCTTAAGCAATGTACGCATTAAGAGGGTGGTAGGTATGTGCGAAAAAAATAGTGGTTCTCTTTCTATTTTAATAACTAATGATTTTATGTTCAATCTAAATTATAGTTTATTATTTGAAAAGTGTACAAACTGATAATTATTGGCAAATATCTTTGTGTAATCATTTATGCCATCATTTGCCTTTAGTCTTGAAGTTGCTATAAAAAAGTGGTTAACTTTTTAATACTTGCATATCACAGTTTAAGACACAATCACAATATGTGACAAAATAATAGCAATATGACTTTTTGATCAAATTGTGCAGCCCTATTCAGAAACATGAAAAGCTCTTTTTATTTTAAGTAGACAGTTTTCAGGTACAGTGGAACCTCAGTTCACGACCATAATTCGTTCCAAAACTCTGGTCGTTAACCGATTTGGTCGTGAACCGAAGCAATTTCCCCCATAGGATTGTATGTAAATACAATTAATCCATTCCAGACCATACGAACTGTATGTAAATATATATTTTTTTTAAGTTTTTAAGCACAAATATAGTTAATTAAACCATAGAATGCACAGCGTAATAGTAAACTAAATGTAAAAACATTGAATAACACTGAGAAAACCTTGAACAACAGAGAAAACTAACACTGCAATAGTTTGCGCTATAGTGCTACCAACCGCTGGCTAAAAACACTTTTTTTTTTAATGAGTTTTAAGCACTGGGAAAAAAATGAACATTTGAAAAAATCCGTAATTTAATAAACCATCAAGAAAAGTAACATTGCAACAATGCACGCTACGAACCGATCGCTGTAAAAGGAAGTGAAAACAAAATTAAGCCCAGTGCATTCCTACCTTATGCGTCCAGCTCTCTCTCTCGTGCTGCCTGTGAGTGGGTCTTTCTCTCTCTCGCACTGCCTGTGTGTGTGTGTCTCTCGCGCTGCCTGTGTGTGTGTCTCTCTCTCTCGCATGCCTGTGTCTCTCGCACTGCCTGTGTGTGTGTGTCGCTCGCTCTCTCTCTTTCTCGCTGCACAGGAAATGCACAGGGAGAAACTGAACATGTACAAACCGAAAGGGAAACTGGCTTGTTCGTATACAGAGTGTGTGGTCGTGAACCGAGGCAAAAGTTTGGCGAACTTTTTGGTCGTAAACCGATTTGTACGTGTACCGAGACGTTCGTGAACCGAGGTTCCACTGTATTTGTTTTCACATTCGACTGGTACCTTTCACCTCCAATTTAAAGCACAAGATCATTTTTTTTTATTTTATATTTTATTTTTTTTAATAAAAATTGCTTCACTTTAGAACAATTTCATGTGGCAAAATTATTGTATACCA
>NC_041397.2:159164012-159171512 GCF_900747795.2 Erpetoichthys calabaricus | reverse complement strand
CCTAATGTTCTTTTTGCTTAACAGTGGTTTGAGTCTTGGAAATCTGCCATGCAGGCCGTTTTTGCCCAGTCTCTTTCTTATGGTGGAGTCGTGAACACTGACCTTAATTGAGGCAAGTGAGGCCTGCAGTTCTTTAGACGTTGTCCTGGGGTCTTTTGTGACCTCTCAGATGAGTCGTCTCTGCACTCTTGGGGTAATTTTGGTCGGCCGGCCACTCCTGGGAAGGTTCACCACTGTTCCATGTTTTTGCCATTTGTGGATAATGGCTCTCACTGTGGTTCGCTGGAGTCCCAAAGCTTTAGAAATGGCTTTATAACCTTTACCAGACTGATAGATCTCAATTACTTCTGTTCTCATTTGTTACTGAATTTCTTTGGATCTTGGCATGATGTCTAGCTTTTGAGGTGCTTTTGGTCTACTTCTCTGTGTCAGGCAGCTCCTATTTAAGTGATTTCTTGATTGAAACAGGTGTGGCAGTAATCAGGCCTGGGGGTGGCTACGGAAATTGAACTCGGGTGTGATACACCACAGTTAGGTTATTTTTTAACAAGGGGGCAATTACTTTTTCACACAGGGCCATGTAGGTTTGGATTTTTTTTCTCCCTAAATAATAAAAACCATCATTTAAAAACTGCATTTTGTGTTTACTTGTGTTGTATTTGACTAATGGTTAAATGTGTTTGATGATCAGAAGCATTTTGTGTGACAAACATGCAAAAGAATAAGAAATCAGGAAGGGGGCAAATAGTTTTTCACACCACTGTGTGTATATATATATATATATATATATATATATACATATATACTAGCAAAATACCCGCGCTTCGCAGCGGAGAAGTAGTGTGTTAAAGAGGTTATGAAAAAGTAAAGGAAACATTTTAAAAATAACGTAACATGATTGTCAATGTAATTGTGTTGTCATTGTTGTGAGTGTTGCTGGCATATATATATACATATACACATATACACACACATATACACACATATACAGATATATTATATATACATATACACATATATTTTTTATATATATATATATATATATATATATATATATACACATACATACATACATAAATATACACACATAGATGCACTTACAATAACATAGAAATCAATATAAACAAATACACATATATTTTTTATATATATATATATATATATATATATATATACAGTAATCCCTCCTCCATCGCGGGGGTTGCGTTCCAGAGCCACCCGCGAAATAGGAAAATCCGCGAAGTAGAAACCATATGTTTATATGGTTATTTTTAGAATGTCATGCTTGGGTCACAGATTTGCGCAGAAACACAGGAGGTTGTAGAGAGACAGGAACGTTATTCAAACACTGCAAACAAACATTTGTCTCTTTTTCAAAAGTTTAAACTGTGCTCCATGACAAGACAGAGATGGCAGTTCTGTCTCACAATTAAAAGAATGCAAACATATCTTCCTTTTCAAAGGAGTGCAAAGCAAGCAGTCAAAAAAAAATCAATAGGGCTTTTTTGGCTTTTAAGTATGCGAAGCACCGCTGGTACAAAGCTGTTGAAGGCAGCAGCTCACACCCCCTCTGTCAGGAGCAGAGAGAGAGTTAGAGAGAGATAAAAAATCAATACGTGCCCTTTGAGCTTTTAAGTATGCGAAGCTCCGTGCACCATGTCCTTCAGGAAGCAGCTGCACACAGCCCCCCTGCTCACACCCTCCTACGTCAGCGCAAGAGAGAGAGAGAGAACAGTAAGTTGGGTAGCTTCTCAGCCATCTGCCAATAGCGTCCCTTGTATGAAATCAACTGGGCAAACCAACTGAGGAAGCATGTACCAGAAATTAAAAGACCCATTGTCCGCAGAAACCCGCGAAGCAGCGAAAAATCCGCGATATATATTTAAATATGCTTACATATAAAATCCGCGATGGAGTGAAGCTGCGAAAGGCGAAGCGCGATATAGCGAGGGATCACTGTATATATATACACATACATACATACATACATATACACACATAGATGCACTTACAATAACATAGAAATCAATATTAACAACATGAACATCATTATCATATGAGAATATGAAGTAATATATAAGAAGCACATTTCATATAAATATAAATTATTAAACAGTAAAATCTTCTTCTATAATTTGCTACCGTGGCTTTTCGTTGGTCTGTCCAGGATTTTAAATCACCTGTAGCTTGCAAACCGTTTCACCTATTGACTTGAAATTTGGTACACATATAATACGTCACGTCTGCTATCCGCTTTATGGGTGATGATTGTATTACTGTTTTTATGTTTATTTTATTTTAGAATCAACTCCTATCTGCGCACACCAGGGCGGCCGTGGGCAGATGCGTATGGTGTATTCACTCCATGTTATCGTGCATTGCGCTGTCAGTGTTATTTTGATAAAAGAATTTGAACAATATATAAGAAGCGTATAAATTATTAAACAGTAAAACATTAACATTTAAGAAGTAAAGTTACATGAAGTACTACTGCAGTGCCTTCGGGTATACCTCATTTTTTGTTTGCCCATTACATGCTTAAATGTATAAATGTTTTGGTGCACCTACATGAGAACACGCGACATATAACCGAGCGTGGGAGAAGCATGGATTTTAAACACGCGTTGAGTTCATCTGCTGGTCTCCCTCGTGGAATAACTGGTAATGTTTGACTAAAATCTACAGCGAGTAAAACGACATTACCTCCTATTTTTTTTTTTTACGATCTCTGAGATCTTGCTTTTTTTGGTTCAAGGCTTCATAAGCTCTTTTATGTTGTATGGTGTACTTATCCCAAACCATCATCTTTGAATGTTGCAAGACTTTCGCCTTGTATGTAGATCGGGGTAATTACATTCATTGCATTCGTAGTCTGAATCACAATCTGATTGTATGGGTGGTTACCTGGCACTGTAGGGTTGCCACCCGTCCTTTAAAATACGGAATCGTGCCGGGTTTGAGAATGAAATTGCGCGTCCCGTTTTGAATCAATACTGGACGGGATTTATCCCGTATGTTTTGTATCATTTTTTTTTTAAAGCAGCGTCTCATGCAAATTATCCCACACGCATTTTATGAAGATGCCTCCTTTCCTACTTTGGATTGGGTAATACTTGATGTCATCGTTAGTTTGATTGGTGTTTTCAACTGTCCAGTGAGGAGGGCGTGTCTTTTAAGTACAGTCTGCAAAGTGTTGGCACTGAGATGTTGTGTCAGAGCCATAGTTGAAGCCCCTAACGTTGCGGTCAGCAAGTCGGCTAACATCCGCCATGTGCCGTCTTTCAGTTGCGAGAAGCAGATCATAGAATGGTTGAAACTGTTGCCCCTAACGTTGCGCTACGGCGTGTGGTTCGTTTATACCTCGTGTCTTGTCATTAAACTTATCTCGCGAATATGTTATTGCAATCCGCAGCGGGAGCGTTTCTATAAACTTAATTGAAAGTTACGTTTTACACCGTGCTTTGTTTCCCTTATGAACATGCTTGTATGCTTAACTCACTCCGTTCTCAATTGTTTAATTAATTTTTTGCTCTTCTCTGTTTGCGGCTGTTCCTCCATTTCCCCCTACTTCGTTCTTTTATCTCGCGAATATGTTATTGCAATCCTTAACGGGAGCGTTTCAATAAACTGATTGAAAATAGTTTTGCATTTACCTTTTTAGTAAAAGGCGAGCTTTTAAGCCTGAGAAATCACCCCGTAAATGCACACGTTTAATTGGACATGTGTTAATATGTATGGTTACACAGTATTAAAAGACAGTGAACAACGTCAGTTACCTTTCTTCCCGCGTTTGATAAAAGGTGAGCTTTTAAGCCTGACAAATCACCCCGTAAATGCATACGTTTAATTGCACATGTGTTAATATGTATGCTTACACAGTATTAAAAGACAGTCAAAAATTAACGTCATTTACCTTCGTTCCCGCGTGTGACTCGTGCTGTAAATGTCTTCCTTGTTTTTAGTTCACGTGATTACGTAGGAGGCGTGATGACGCGATACGTGACTCCGCCTCCTCCATTACAGTGTATGGACAAAAAATATGTTCCAGTTATGACCATTACGCTTTGAATTTCGAAATGAAACCTGCCTAACTTTTGTAAGTAAGCTGTAAGGAATGAGCCTGCCAAATTTCAGCCTTCCACCTACACGGGAAGTTGGAGAATTAGTGATGAGTGAGTCAGTGAGTGAGTGAGTCAGTCAGTGAGGGCTTTGCCTTTTATTATTATAGATATATATACACACACACACATATATATATATATATATATATATATATATATATATATATATATACACACACATATATATATATATATATATATATATATACACACACATATACATATATATATATATACACAGTAATCCCTCGCTATATCGCGCTTCGCCTTTCGCGGCTTCACTCCATCGCGGAGTTTATATGTATGCATATTTAAATATATATCGCGGATTTTTTGCTGGTTCACGGATTTCTGCGGACAATGGGTCTTTTAATTTCTGGTACATGCTTCCTCAGTTGGTTTGCCCAGTTGATTTCATACAAGGGACGCTATTGGCAGAAGGCTGAGAAGCTACCCAACTTACTTTTCTCTCTCTCTCTCTTGCGCTGACTTTCTCTGATCCTGACGTAGGGGGGATTGAGCAGGGGGGCTGTTCGCACACCTAGACGATACGGACGCTCGTCTAAAAATGCTGAAAGATTATCTTCACGTTGCTATCTTCTGTGCAGCTGCTTCCTGAAGCAACATGCTGCACGGTGCTTCACATATTTAAAAGCTCGAAGGGCACGTATTGATTTTTGCTTGTTTGTTTTTCTCTGTCTCTGTCTCTCTCTCTCTCTCTCTCTCTCTGCTCCTGACGGAGGGGGTGTGAGCTGCCGCCTTCAACAGCTTTGTGCTACGGTGCTTCGCATACTTAAAAGCCAAACAGCCCTATTGATTTGTTTGCTTTTATCTGTCTCTCTGACATCTCCTCCTGACGCGCACATATATATAATCCCTCCTCCATCGCGGGGGTTGCATTCCAGAGCCACCCGCGAAATAAAATCCGTGAAGTAGAAACCATATGTTTATATGGTTATTTTTATATTGTCATGCTTGGGTCACAGATTTGCTCAGAAACACAGGAGGTTGTAGAGAGACAGGAACGTTATTCAAACACTGCAAACATACATTTGTCTCTTTTTCAAAAGTTTAAACTGTGCTCCATGACAAGACAGAGATGACAGTTCTGTCTCACAATTAAAAGAATGCAAACATATCTTCCTTTTCAAAGGAGTGTGCGTCAGGAGCAGAGACTGTCATAAAGACAGAGAAAACAAACAAATCAATAGGGCTGTTTGGCTTTTAAGTATGCGAAGCACCGCGGCACAAAGCTGTTGAAGGCGGCAGCTCACACCCCCTCCATCAGGAGCAGGGAGAGAGAGAGAGATAGAGAGAGACAGAGAAAAACAAACATGCAAAAATCAATACGTGCCCTTCGAGCTTTTAAGTATGCGAAGCACCGTGCAGCATGTCACTTCACTAAGCAGCTGCACAGAAGGTAGCAACGTGAAGATAATCTTTCAGCATTTTTAGAAGAGCGTCCGTATCGTCTAGGTGTGCGAACTGCCCCCCTGCTCACACCCCCTACGTCAGTATCAGTGAAAGTGCAAGAGAGAGAGAAAGAGAAAAGTAAGTTGGGTAGCTTTTCAGCCAACTGCCAATAGCGTCCCTTCTATGAAATCAACTGGGCAAACCAACTGAGGAAGCATGTACCAGAAATTAAAAGACCCATTGTCCTCAGAAATCCGCGAACCAGCAAAAAATCCGTGATATATATTTATTCTTACATATAAAATCCGCGATAGAGTGAAGCCGCGAAGCGCGATATAGCGAGGGATCACTATATATATATATATATATATATATATATATATATATATATATATATATATATATATATATATATATATATATATATATATATATATATATATATATATATATATAAACACACACACACACACATATATATATATATATATATATATATATATACACACACATATATATACACATACTGTGTGTATGTATATATATATATATATATATATATATATATATATATATATATATATATATATATATATACAGTGATCCCTCGCTATATCGCGCTTCGCCTTTCGCGGCTTCACTCTATCGCGGATTTTATATGTAAGCATATTTAAATATATATCGCGGATTTCTGCGGACAATGGGTCTTTTAATTTCTGGTACATGCTTCCTCAGTTGGTTTGCCCAGTTGATTTCATACAAGGGACGCTATTGGCAGATGGCTGAGAAGCTACCCAACTTACTTTTCTCTGTCTCTCTTGCGCTGACTTTCTCTGATCCTGACGTAGGGGGTGTGAGCAGGGGGGCTGTTCGCACACCTAGACGATACAGACGCTCGTCTAAAAATGCTGAAAGATTATCTTCACGTTGGCTACCTTCTGTGCAGCTGCTTCGTGAAGGGACATGCTGCACGGTGCTTCGCATACTTAAAAACTCGAAGGGCACGTATTGATTTTTTTTATCTGTCTCTCTCTCTCTCTCTCTCTCTCTCTCTCTCTCTCTCTCTCTCTCTCTCTCTCTGCTGCTGCTGACGGAGGGGGTGTGAGCTGCCACCTTCAACAGCTTTGTGCCTCGATGCTTCTCATACTTAAAAGCCAAACAGCCCTATTGATTTGTTTGCTCCTTTGAAGAGGAAGATATGTTTGCATTCTTTTAATTGTGAGACTGAACTGTCATCTCTGTCTTGTCATGGAGCACAGTTTAAACTTTTGAAAAAGAGACAAATGTTTGTTTACCGTGTTTGAATAACGTTCCTGTCTCTCTACAACCTCCTGTGTTTCTGCGCAAATTTGTGACCCAAGCATGACAATATAAAAATAACCTTATAAACATATGGTTTCTACTTCGCGGATTTTCTTATTTCGCGGGTGGCTCTGGAACGCAACCCCCGTGATGGAGGAGGGATTACTGTATACACACATATATATATATATATATATAGATATATATATATATATACAGTGGTGTGAAAAACTATTTGCCCCCTTCCTGATTTCTTATTCTTTTGCATGTTTGTCACACAAAATGTTTCTGATCATCAAACACATTTAACCATTAGTCAATTATAACACAAGTAAACACAAAATGCAGTTTGTAAATGGTGGTTTTTATTATTTAGGGAGAAAAAAAAATCCAAACCTACATGGCCCTGTGTGAAAAAGTAATTACCCCCTGAACCTAATAACTGGTTGGGCCATCCTTAGCAGCAATAACCGCAATCAAGCGTTTGCGATAACTTGCAATGAGTCTTTTACAGCGCTCTGGAGGAATTTTGGCCCACTCATCTTTGCAAAATTGTTGTAATTCAGCTTTATTTGAGGGATTTCTAGCATGAACCGCCTTTTTAAGGTCATGCCATAGCATCTCAATTGGATTCAGGTCAGGACTTTGAATAGGCCACTCCAAA